>NW_008825608.1:1359964-1361447 GCF_000699105.1 Pygoscelis adeliae
GGGACGCCCACGCACACCGCAGAGGGGGTGCTCCCCGTTTCGTTGGCCGAGAAACGGGACGCAATCCCGGGGCGAAGTCCAAAATCGAGTCAAAAGCGGCGAAAGGGAGGCTTCAGAAGGCAGCGGGTTCCCGCGCCAGCTGTTGCCTTCAGAGCCAACGGCTCTTCGGTGCAGCTGCTGGGGGCGGCTGTGGGGCATGCGGCCAGGCCCGTCTGAGGCCGCACGTCCCAGGCCCACGGACGGCTCCCCAGACCGGCCGTAAAACCCTCAAACAACCAACCTCTTCCCACCTCCCAGACCGCCCCCAAGCCATAAGGTCTTCTCAGGGCTTCTTGAAAAGTCAGACCAGGAGGTGCCCCCCGACTCGCCACTCTGTGCCTCGGTCAGGGCGCGGGACGTGCCAGGAGCGATCACAGCTGAGCCAAGGGGTGATGCTCCCCTTCGCGGGCAGCGGGTCGCTAACGCCGCAGCGGTGGGGTGCTCCTTCCACAGAGGGTGTGCCGCAGCCAAGGTGAGACCCTGCCTTTTCAGGTGAGGTACGTGTTTAAAGGAGAGCTTTCTGAGAGAAGATCTTCGGCTCCTCATCGAAAGGAGTGAATAATACATAAAAAAGCGAATGTGTGAAGCTTAAAAGCGTGTACCAAGCAATCTACCTCTGAAAGAACAAAACCATGTAAAACTGCCTTCACAAAGGCATTTACCTTCAGGAAAAAAAAATGCGAAACAGTAAATTCAGAAGTTAACTATGTTGGGCTTTAGTCTATTTTTTATTACCCAGTAATTGGTCATTGCTCCTTATCTTTCCCCTGAAACGCTCGGCTTTGATGCAGGCCCCATTATGGAAATACACTTTGGGGTAACTTCAATAGTGTGGTGGAATGGAAGAATATTTTTATAATGAAATTCATAAAATGGATTTCTTTGGACTAATTATTCCAGAATAAGAGGAGTAGCTGTTCCAGAGTACCTCTGTGAATAGGGGCTAGTTAAACCAGAGTAAGAAAGCAGATTTATCGGTAATGAACCAGCCTGGATTTCTTGATGTTACTTTTGAAATCCAACCTGTTACTTTCAAAATCCTATCTCAAAGCATTAATATACGTACACAAACTTAACATACAACTAACTGTTTCGGATCTTAGACTCCCTGCGTTTATTGCTGTACGAAGTGGTTATGGCTCCCTGAAATTAGCCCCGTCCTTGAGGAGACGGAGGCACACCACCTCCGGAGCGCTCTCACCAGAGCCAGTCTGAGCTTGCCAACCATTGCTACACCAGATGTAACGGGTGTTCAGCAGCAGAAACAAACTTAAAAATTGTTGAAAATCACCCGGGTTCTTTGCTCTCAAGAAAGCAAGGTCCATGCTATAAAGTGTAAAGCTGAGACAAACAACTGTTTATTTTAAGCATTTAAGCGTATTTGATATAGCAGCAGAACACCAAATAACCAATGTTCTTTAAAAGGATTGTTTTATTTCCTGTC
>NW_008825608.1:1361497-1392887 GCF_000699105.1 Pygoscelis adeliae
CCAGCGTTTTGGTTTGATCTGGGTTTTTTTCTAGAGAATTAGAGCATTTTTTTATTGTAGGTGCTCTCAACTCTTGCAGTCTGGGCATTTGCAGTATTTAATTTGTATCTCTGACCAGAATCAGTTGAGTAATTCTGGAGGGAGTTTACAATTTAAGCAAACATTACATTGCAGCCATTACTTTTGGCCAGCTAAGATTGTAACAAAGGGCCAGTATATGTTTCTTCACATCTAAGAATAAGCCATTTCTTCAACCAAGGTAAGGAACTTGGAGTCAGAGAGCAGTTTCAGTAGATAAACAACAAAGAAAAGAAGGGCTCTTTTTTGCAACTCTGCTAGGGAGTTGAAGGAATAAAAGCTACTGAGAAGGTAGGCTGACGTTACCAGCAAAAAAGCAAAACAGTGCAGAACTGGTTTTAGAACAGGAAGGTGTTTGCTGGGACACTTCCTCTAAATATTGTAATTTTTTCCCCCCGGATTGAGAGGCATCCAATCCTTTAAAAGCGTGAGGAACAAAACCTGGGATTGTGCTTTGCGGCACGGTTTATGACGCTTCAGTAAAAGCGCAGGACTCAGCCTTGCCTTGAGCTGCAGGCTGTAGATCCATATCCAGCTACGTTAAGCCCTTTCCTCCTGACCTGACTACCTCGGGCACCCCCGCTGTTTCCCTTCAGTCTCTCATGAAGGAAGTCGTAATAGGAACAAGTCCGTCTTGTCAACATTTCTGTCACTTCTGCCATTCTCAGGCTTAATCTTAAAGAAGTCAAAGCTTCTATTAAATAGAACAGAAACTGATTGGCAATCTTCTGCATTGAACTGGGTCTTGCTGAGCACCTTAAGGACTTAGTTTTATTAAATCTTATTTGCAAATGCAAATTGCACTTTGTACCCAGTACAATATACTTCTTTCCTTCAAGCTTTGAAGCATTGGGCAATGTCCATTGAATGTGGTCTTTATCGTGGGATATTTTTTATTGTTTTCAAACCCTTGATGTCTGATGCACATGCAGGCAAGGGTAAGAGAAAAGGGTCAATAAACACAGTGTAAGCAGCTAGTAAAGTTCACACAAATACTCATTCTTTCTCCCCCCAAAAAGAAAAAAGTTGCCTGTCATATCGCGTTAAAATTCTTTTACAAGAAGAGCGCTCTCAACACAAATTAATTCTCCCTCATGGTAGGCTTTGCAGTTAAATAAGGATTACCATTGCATGCCCAGGACAGATAAATCTAAAGAGGGTAAAAATAACCTCTCATACATTTAATGAGACATTGGAGACCAAGACCCCATTGCAAATACATGGGTTTTGTCTGACATGCTTTTCATGTAAGAGATGCATGTTGTGTTCTCTTCCGGATGATGTAATCCTCAGGGTGACCCTCATGTGCTTTTGCCATCATATGACACTCTTCTGAATATACAAAGTTCCTTTGTGTACAGAGTCCTTATTTATAACCCTCAGAATTTTGATCAGAGCTTTTTTTTTTCCCTTCTGAAGAGACTACTTTTCATTTGAAGATGCAGATTTGAAGATTACTGTAACATGTCTTTTGAGTATTTACGCAATCTCATTTTTGTGAACTTGAAACTGAGCCTTTTCAATTGCAGAGAAAGAAGTACTGCTTTATTTCTCATTCACAATGAGATTGAACCAGCAATTGCAATAAAAAAAATAAAATTTATGGCAGCACTGAAACCGATTCTGTTGCTTTCACTTTAAATTTGCAAAAAAGTGGAAAAAAATGATTCATCAAAGGTAGCTTTCAAGGGGAAATATTTTTAAGCTGAAACCCTACTGAGGTAGGGTTTGGATTTTCTTTAATGATACCTTAGGCAAAAGCAAGTTTATTCCATATTCACCCACAGCAGTTACCAGAGCAGCCAGGAATCCAGAGGAAAAAAAAACACAGAACAACAGGGAGACAAAAATAAGGAACTGCAGATAAGAGTAAGGCAGTCCTCCGCTCAGGACACAAGTCCTGTAGCAGCTTTTATGCTCTGGCATAAGATTTTTATAGCAGAGTGGAATACTCTGTATTTTATCCCCACTTCATAAAGGAGTTGAACTTAAATATTTACTAGGGCTTGTATTCTGAATCAGTGTTAATTCTCCTTAACACTGAGGCATTTCAAATCCGGGACGTTCTAATCTCACTGGTATTCTTTATACACCAGCTTAACAGGTTTTTTCATGTAAATTGATTCAGATCTTCTTCAGGTAATATACAACAGAGTTGTCATCTGGACTCTCTGAAAGCAGAAGTAGGTTCATATCACAGATAACGAATGATCCAAATGCGTCACCTCTTTCCAGAGCCTGATCTTCACAACAAAAAATGCTCTTCTTGGGGTCCCCAAGGAGGGCAAGAGAGCCATTCTTCATCTTTTAAATGCTGGGCTGGGGAAAACAATAATCCTGTTGCCCTTACTTGACAAAGAACAATGAGCTACGAGGGTGATGGATCCACTTTGCCTTCTTCTGCGTCTCTGGTGTAAAATGAGGGCAGTACCCTGGGTCATTAGGGGACTCCTGATATCCTGACCAGAAAAGCTACACTTAGTCTGTGACTATCCACACTCACAGGAGAGGATGATGAGAATGAGGAGGTGTTACTGACCTCTTTAGCTGAAAGTCAACATGTGTGGCAGCCAGCAGACTCTTGATGTCTTAGTGAGTCTCTCTCTGTTTGCTAGCTGCAACCAGAATACCAAGGCTAAACTTACGACACAACACAGTAGTGTTGCAGAAACCTCTGTGCATATATTAGATCCTGTTTACTGTGGGTTTGCATTTATATTTTTAGATTACTGAAAGCTGTAGACTTGTCAGACGTGTATATTCATCTGCAGAACTGGGGATGAACCCAGTGACCCACAAGGTCCTCTCAACTCCCATGTTCGTAATTTATTTTGTATCACGTTATAGAGTAAATGAGGAGTTATAGCTTGTCACCATTCGATTAAACGTTTCCAAACAACGCTGACTTTCATACCACCCTCGAAAACAAGATATGCCTTATGAATTGAATCATCTGACATGGCACAGATGCATCGGGGGTGATGTTTTTCAAAAGCAATGTCTTTCAGGAACATAAACTCCATTATTCAAAAGGGACAGAGGTACCTAAAAGCTCTTTGCGTTGAGCAGGATTTAGGTTAAACCTTTTCAGAAATTGTTAGTTACATATTTAAATAATCTAAAGGGCAGCGTAGATTTTACCCCAAAGTTTTCAGTAACCTAAAATCAGCCAAACTGAGATTCTGTCAGTTTGTTGCTTTGATTAGAGAGGTACTAAAACTGGAATCTCTGTCAAACAAGAGAGGGAAATACTGTTTTTCTGGGCACCATTAGATTAGAAATCTACTCCAGCTTTGGCCTGGAAGAGGCTGGAAACATTGACTTTTACGACATGCCACAAGGGTCTGGCAGACAGTAAGGTTTAGCTTTTAAACAGGAAGAGAGAATTACGGCCCTTGATTTCTGTCATCCTGGTCACTGTTAATCTGGGTTCAGAAACAAACACTGACTTATTCTGAATTTTGATAAAGGCATTCTCATCTCCTTTTTTATGTTACTCTAAATACATCACATCAATTACGCAATTATTCCGTGACTTATGGGTGACCCTGCAAATCAGTTGAAGCCAAAATATTTAGTAGAACTTCTTTACTCTGAAAAAAAAAAAAAATCACCAAAATGGTTTGTGCAATATTCATGTAATGTATTACTAAATCATCCAGAATACAAACATATATCCTTTAAAAATAGACTCTCTTTGACCCTTCATGAAACTACTAAAAGGTTCTCACACAGTAGCATTCTTGAATGATCATTTATGAAAGTTTCAACCCGGCCATCGTCAATTGCTCTTCTCACAGACCCAGTCTGTGTGTTATCAGGATCTCGATGAATGCAACGATGTCAAGAATTACCCACAACTTAGTCCTGCAGCCCCCAAAGCTGCCCTTACGACCACACCTTAATACGGTGATAATTAGAGTTCTGCCCAGCCCGTGATTGGGCTTAGCTAAGTCGGAAAGCAGAGGGGGAAAGAAAGGTCTACGCGTAGCTCCTGCCCTGCAATGATGTGCCCGTTTTCTGTCTCATGGGAGATCTTGTGTTGCATCTGTCCCCAGGGAAGCAGGTAAGTAAATCTGATTTATTAAAGCACAGTCAATTTGCATCTCCTCTCTTCAAGGAGTCAGATGGCCAACCCTCTCATAGAATTTATTGGGTAGGCTGAATCAGCATAAACATCTTATGTGACCTCTTCAAAAACAGTTTTTAAAATCTAATCTAATTTATATACTTGTATAAAGCCCGAACTTCCTTGAAAGTCAGAATCTGCGAGTGGCTTTTTAGCCAAAGGACTTTTATTTCTAGATCTTTATCTACTGAATTATATACTAGATGTAATTTTTACGTTGTGCATACATTTTGGATATACTTAATAGACAAGAGATGTTAGACTATCGGTTTTTCTTTATACCTATATTTTCTTAGATGCCACTGCAACGAGAAAAGGCAGGCTTTAAGTAGCATGGTCTTAACTAGGGATCCATTTGTGAGGCTTAAGTACACCAACTATTCTACCACGTGACTTCACTTGTGAGGGAAAAAATACAATTGAAGATGAACTACAGACCCAAGAGTGGAGTTTCTGGTGGAGTTCCTTTAAATCTCAGAGAAATTGAGGCTTTCCTGGAGCACTATTAGCCTTTAACTGTTGACTAAATAATAGAATTATTTACTACTTTTGATGTAGTAGGTCCATCTTCTGTTGAGAAATGACACCAATTTTAGCAGGTATGCCACTGGAATTAATTAGTGTAGTTTCTCCATTAGCACTGGGCAGCAAAACTTCATAAACCAATGAAACTAGGCTTTGTATTTCAGTACTTAGAATTCGGTCACCTAGACCTCAGTTTGCTCAGCTTTGGTTTTCTTCCCATTATTATTAATAACTGAGTAACCTCTCTCAGACTTTTCTCCATCAGTGTCCAGAAAGGAACAAAACATGCCTGTGTGTAAATCCTTTCTGCAAAAGAGAGGAAGGCTCCACCTCTGTGAAGACTGAACCGTTAAAAAAGGAAAAGGTGGCAGAGTTAGTGCAAGCCATTAAATTTAGGTCCTTTCTGTGTATTTATCAAATTCCCTGGAACCATTCTTGGGCCAATTTTTGCCCACATCTCTATGGACATCCACATCTTACCGTGATTCCACAGCAAAGTTCCGTCCTCTTTTTCTTGCCTTCGTACCTTAATGCTCCCCACTGAAGTCTAGGTTTTCATTCAGTCTTATCACAGAGACAGGCTGTGTGGCACTGGGGGTTGTTTTTTACCAGATGGTAAAAGCATCTATGGCATTATTTCTCTTACGTGAAGAGCGATAGTAGCGAAAAAGGTACACCGTGAGTTCAGGTCCAGTACAGAAGAGAGCAATCAGCTAGACACATCATTCTTCATAACTTTTCAGACTAGTTGATCATGTTGTGATCAGACACCGGATTTTCCTGCAGTCATTGAAAGAAGGGGAAAAAAGATCCCTTTATGAGTAGGGGGCACAACCAAAACCAAAGCACATAACATTACATAGGCAAAGCTATCCTATCTGTGAATGATTCAGTGCATGGCAGAGCCCTGAGCTGACAGGTACACCTTTCCCAAAATGTATGTTGAAGCAAGCTAGAACAGAAACAGCAAGAAACAACCAATGAGGAGACCAGAGATGCAGGAATTCACCATTGCTGCTTAATGGAAAGTAGCTCGGGGGTGGCAGGAAGCCCAATGTATGTCTCCTATCATCTTTTCCTGATCAGTTGCAAAGCAAGAGCAGATTCCTGGTTCTCCGACTCCTAAAAATAGCATGAGATCCCAAACAGCGATGGCATGACAAGGAAGAGAGCCAAAGCATGACAGCTTCCATAAAATTCCGTATTTAATTTTCTTCTATCTGCCATGCATGTGTGGCCGTGCTATCCATTAGGTAATGAGATTTATGATTTATTTCAATAGTTTTAGCTTTGTTCCTCTCTGTACAGTGGGACTCGATGTCTGCTGCAAGACCCTCTGCAGTGCTCGCCTAGCTTCTTACCTTTCACAAAGGCCCTGTGCAAACTGGTAACGCCAGTAAATGGTGGGCTGAAAATATGTAGCAGTACGCACTTATTTGCAACCGCCTCCCCCAGAACTGGCCACAGTCTGCCGTACTCACCCATGACGAAATCTTGGCCATGCCGTTTTGAAACAGTGCTCTCAAACTCTGGATTAAGGATGGGCAAAGTGGAAGATGGCAGGCTGAGCCACTCTTATCAAGGCTGAGCTCTTGCTGGTTGACAACCACTCTTATCAAGCCTGTTGACCTAACGTGCAGCTGGAAACGTAGCTTTTGCTGGCCCACAACCCATTCCTACTAGGCATTAAAATTAGCAGGCAGGGCAGGGTCCTGGTGACGGCAGGTCCAGCGCAAGCCCAAAATAGTTGGTTACGTGGCATACTGACAAATGGCATACATTCAAGAAGCAAGCCGAGTTACCAGAGGGATCAAATAAAAAAAAGTAGAAAAATTTCCTTGCACTTGTGGTTCCATTTATTGTCTATCACGTGGTTCTTAGGGTAATCAGTTGCAGCAATGGTAACCATTCATAAAGCGTTATGTTCTAAACCTGCCAAGCTAGCAACTTCTCAGAAGAGCAAGAAATACATTCAAGATGAGCTGTGAAAAGCCATGGGGAACGCAGGCAAAGCTGAACAGAGGAAGAAGCGGTGGGGGTGGGGGGGGAGAAGAATTCTTGAGGCAAAAGTCAAATCTTCTAGCGTGGAAGAAACGTGACAGTTTTTGCTGCGCTATGGGCTCACATTTTCTCCGCAGCCAGCCAAGGATACTGCGTGCAGCCTGCGCTGAGGAGCCGCTCTGTATTGCGCTGCCATCTCCTGTTTGCCCGGCAGAACTGCTCCGAAATAAAACCGTCGACGAGTTGCAAGCAACGGTATCGCATGTTCAAGTACAACGCGCGTATCCCTTTTACATTTTTTACCATTTACTTATGAATGGAAGTATGTCACACAGAGCTGCCAACTGGATACAAAGCTTTTGAAGTGCTCATTGGGGGAACATACCCTTAACCTGGAATTAAAGAGTTAACAAGGAGGAAACAACCCTTTACAAGACTGCAGAGAGCCAGAGAGAAGGAAAGAATTATCAGGGCACCCAGCCTTTTCCCAGCGAACTTCAGTGAACTTATTCATGGTTCGCCTTTTAAAATATTTTAAAGTTCTATAGACAAGACCCCAAAACCAGCCACTGGCACTAAATTTAAGCATTAGCATTTGGGCTTCTATAGTTTTTTGTTGTTGTTTTTCTCTGTACCCTGATATCTGGAAAAGAGTTCTTGGAAGGATGGGAACGAGATTTATCTCCCGTTCTGGATTCTCCTCCCTTCTCTTAGATCACAGTCAATCTTATTTCACAGATCTGAGATTACAAAGAGAGTCGTTCCAGACCTTCAGCAGTTCTGTAATTAACAGAGCATTAGGGGGCTGAACTGAAAATTCGGCGCTTTCAGCACAAATGCCACGTAGAAGACAAAACAGTTCAGACCTTCAGCAGACTTGTAAAGAATACGACTTAACAGGCACCTTCATATTGGCCAGATCCTCTAGCCACGCTGCATAAAATTTGTACTACCAGATCAGTCTAACTCATCCGTCCAAATTTATGCCTTGATTTGCTGGGCACCAAGAATAAAAAACCACAGCCAGCAAAGGTCGAAGAACAAGCATTCCTGTCAAGTCTTCAACAGGCAGGTGTCCCGCCTGGCAAGGACTGGCACGCTTGCTTCTCCTCTAGTCTCTTGAAGCTCACCTGGAAAAATTTTCTTCACGCTACTTAAACCAGTTTTAGACTGCCCAGTATAAACAACGACACGTAAGAATAGTTGTATTTTGTGTCAGGAGTCTGTCATCACACAAACCTGGCAACCTTTTCTTGTAAACGTACCGCTGCAGCAGACTTACAACAGCATCTGCACTGGCACATTTTAGCTGCGTGCACCAGATGCAGGCTACAGGAGGGACTTCCAGCGCGGATGTTGCAGAGATGCAGGCTCTAAACGACTACGGTAGAGCTGGGCACCATGTGGTCATCACAGAGATACCACAGCTGTGCGTATTAAGCACTAGAACACTCAGGGACCGACTGCCACATTACCCAGACCAATCTTGTGGCTCCCTCTCTGAGGACCTGTCCTGCACTGCCTGGCTTTCTCGCCGCTCTGCCCAGTTGCCCTTCTGTTTCTCTCTATCCATGACTTCCTGCAATTTTCAGAGGGTACTGAAGATCACAGATCCCCCAGCCCTCCCAGTGTGTCCATCGCTAGGATAAGGTTTCGCAGTGTTTGGGCTACTTTAGCTTTGGCAGCTGGTACTGACACAGACACTGACTTGCCTGGTAGCTTTCCACAGGCAGCTGGGGCAGCGAACTTAGTTCTCTCAGTAAAACAACATAGAATCTAATTTAGTTAAAACCATGTTTAAAAGCAACCTAACCTGAGGTGTATCTGCTTACACTTGATATTGACATTCAGTTAAGTATAGCTGTATTTAGATTGACTCAGATATTAATTAGAAGAAGTATCTTGATATACTTTGATAGGAAATCACATTTTCTATGTGATTTTCTATGTGATTTTCTATGTGATTTTCTATGTGATTTTCTATGTGATTTTCTATGTGATTTTCTATGTGATTTTCTATGTGATAGCTTCTATGAACTGAAGCTTAAAGAAAGAGGATTGCTGCAACCCAGGAGGCTTGCATGAGGCATTCTGAAACCACACACAAAAGCATTCAAGTATGCCAGGGAACATGTTCCTCTCCCGCACGTCCGCCTCATTTTCTTGCACTGTTCCTTCTTTCTGTAGTCTCATGTGCCTCTTCATAGCCCCTGATGGCTAATAAATGCGCTAGCTGATGCCCCCAAGATGGAGAAATGCACACTATGCAGTCTTGTACTACCAGACTACACTAAATCGCCAGCTGCCTTTTTGGAATTGAGTTGTTCCTAGGCTTTATGCCAAGCAACCCCTGCCCACAGCAGATCCAGCTGCTCCAAGTTGCTCAACAGTCCATCCTAATCCATTGCTGCCATTTTTTCCTTGCTGCCTCTTTCATATTCTTGCATACCTCCCCCTCTTTTTTTCATTGTTGTCTTTTAAATCTGTCTCATGCTTACAGACTTTCCCCCCACTTTCTCATTTCTCCTCCTGCCACTTCCCCTTCTCCTCACCCCGGCAGAAACACATCCGTTTTTCTATGAATAGGTATTTGGGATTGGACCAGTGGCTGCTTTTGCTAGCTTTTTTCTGCCTCCATGAAAGTAACATCCCTTCTGAAACAGGACTCTGGTGAAAACTGGCCTTCAGAGGAATGGGAGAAGCAGCGGAGACAATTTTGCCTCCTACAAATGACAGAGAGATGGAAGACGATGCATTTGTTAGCAGATGTTCTGTCAGGTTTCTCGAAAGAGCCCTGAGCTCCGTAGATATGACAAAGCAGCAAAAGTGACAGTCTCACTTTACACCTCTGGGAAGAGCCTTCCAGATGAGAATGAAGAGTCTAACCCAAGTCAGAAAAGGAATCAGGAAAGCTCAGGATAACAATGACTCTAAGGGTAATAAGAAACAAAGGGGAGGAGAAAAAGGCATGTATTCTAACCATACTTTCCACTGGCCAACCAGCTTCTGCAACTAGATCAGAAAGGAGAACACGAATATCATCTTTAGCTCTCAGCCCTTCTCTGGGCTGCAATTCCAGTTCTGCCGTGGACCGTTGATGGGGGCTGTGAACATCACCAAGAGCCTAACTGCGTATTTTACTGAGTCAATGAAAGGTACTTTAGCCTCTGCATAACAGCTCTTCGAAGTGTTCTAAGCTATTCCATGCCCTCATTGTTCCAACTGAAGGCTGAACAAGCTTTTAGCAAATATTTTTTTACAGAAAGTAAACATTCAATTAGAAAAGATATATACATATATATTTGTTATTTAAAGAAAAAAAATACCCAGGCTTTCATCCATATAGCACAAAGGAAAAAACGTAAAAGTCAAAGATGTAAACTTTTTCTCTGCCCCTACCATTCTAGTATCGTACCTAAAAGCGGTAACTTAAGAAAACCACAAACCCTGAAAACCACTATTGGTGATGCAAAGTCAGGCATGTAGTTTCATCGGCAGCCTACAGGAAGGTGCAGTTCAGAGACATCTAGAAGGTGCCACCATCTCCGATGAATCGCCAGCAGCATAACGGAAGGTGCCAGCCACAGTGAAGCGCTGTGTAAAACAGCCAGCAGGTCTTACGGAGTAAGATGGCTTTGTTTCTGCAACTAAAAAACAAATTACATGGTGCCCGAAAATTGGATTCATTCTTGTTCCAGCTGGTTCCTAAAGTAATGTCAGCAAAGACCAAAACTGAAACCTAATGGCTGCTCAGCAGCTTGCAAAAACCCAACAGCAGGGCAAGAACCTGTGAGAGAAAAGCAGTGCTCACGTTCGTGGCAACATCTGAAGGCGTCGGATCTGGAGGCCAAAGACCACCTTGTCAGGGAGAACAGGTGGAAGACAGGGAGCTTGGTCTGACACTTAACAGTGGTGGCACAGCGTGGTCAGTTTCCTTTTGACCCAGGTCTTCGAGTGCGGTCAGATGCACTACTTCATCTCCAGCTCAGTTGAGTAGCTGCTTCATCCCGCAACACGACAGCATCTTCAGATACGCTGACAAGAGTTGCGCACTATTCTGAATCTGCCCAGTTACCCGATCTGTTATTCAGATTACAGCACCTGGAGTCAGGAAAGAGTAAACACCAACTTTGTGCCAACAGACATGAAGCACAGCAAACCTCTGGCACGTGAGGCTGTAGCGGTGAGTAACTACCAGTGCTAAACTAACTAGCAGTAGCTGCAGCTAAAACCATGCAGGCGACTTTGCCAGCAGGTTCCTGGGCGTTGGCTGTTCTGGTCACGCTTGAGCTTTCTGCTGTTTGACTCAAGTATTTGCGCTAACCAAAAGAACCTTGCCACCCTAAGCACAAGAAGCATGCGTATACTGGCGATAGCTAATAGCTAGGAATTCTGTCCCGACGGATAAAGACAAAACCACAAGGAACATGCTTTTACAAGCCAAATCTTATTTTTGAGAGCTGTTACTAAATAACCACATGACTACCAGCTAAAAAGAATTAATGCTTTCCCCATCCCAATAAGGCACAAGTTCAGGCTATTCTTTAGATCCAGGTACGATCACATTTTAAAAACCTCCCCATGCTGTCACGTCAATAGCATCGGCTCAACAGTCTTCTCCCGGACAGAGATGTAGGTCTTCTAAATGGAGAGATATTAATGCTCGGGATCTAAGACTTGATAATTGGCTTAATAAAGGCTCATCGTTCATTTGGCGATAACAGGAAGCTGATGTTCTACTGCTGGATCAAATGCTTTACGCTATCCCTTGATAAAGCCTTGAGCTGCATTAATTTGAATTCCAGGGTAGAAGCCATACAGGAAAACAAGCTAAATAACATTTGAGATAAGTGGAAGCTGCCTGAATGTTTACTCAACGTAATTTGGAATAAGGATACAAACTGTCCTAGTCAGGAACAGTCTCATCACCAGAAATTAAGGGGAAAATGTTTGTGATTATGAAATCGCCAAATTGAGTGGTTCCCTTGGCTTTGAGTTAGCATGCGGCTGAATACTGGGAGATTCTTTTAACCTAAAATTTCTGTGTAAAAAATAGGGAGCAAGGTTCCAAGGAGAAGATAAAGAAGAAACTGTCTTTTTAATGTCAAGCAATACGAAGCAGCATGTACTAAAATGAACAGTAGTTTTCCTTTCTCTCCTTAAATATGGAGATTTGTAATTCCTCAAATATACTACTGTTTGAAAAGCAGAAATAATCAATCAGTTTCCAAAAAGATGAAAATACTGTTATCGAGAATAATGGATTATGCAAGCACTAGCAAGAATTTATTTTTAAAAATTCTGCTCTTTTAGTATGTATGATCTCTTTAAAACTACATACTAAATCATCAGTTTTAAAGTTTCTCCTCCTGTGCCCGTAAGCACATCACAGTATTTTAGCATAGGACATTCACAGCTCGAATGTCCACCTGCTGACATTTTTAAAAGTAAAATCACAGAGATACTTTAAAAATACAAAGTTGTTCAAAATTCTTGCAACATAAAGAGAATTGGGCAGGTACGTTTTTGGCCTTCGCAGAGTGTCCTTCTAACCCGACGTTTGATTCGGTAAAAAGCCCTGGTATTTGTGGGTTCTGCCCATAAAGTCATTTTCAGCTTAGTTAACCAACTTTTACTCTTACTGGCTAAGCTGGTGGAAATCTGGGTGTGCAGACTTAGAACTCCCTTCAGCCTAGCTTAAAGTCACTTCATCTGTATGTAGCTAACTCAAGCTTTGCTTATGTATGTAGCCTTAATCAGCAAGTAGATTACATATATCGTCCTAGGTAAATATCAGCATACAGTAGGTTTTAAGTAAATTTTAAACTTTCTCTCAGGTTTTCTCCAGCATAACCACAAAAATCAGCTTTCATTACACTGCTCCCACTTGGTATATTATCTTTACTTCAGAAATAGTCGAATATCTAGAACCAGATCCAGCCTGTTTGTTTGTTGACTTAAAAAAAAAAACAAAACACAGTTACTGGATCTAAGACACTTTACAACCATTTCTCTTGATAATTATCAAATCTGATGACTTAGTCAAGAGCATTATGTCCCGAAGTCACAGGGTTGGATAAGGTAAGGCTGGTTGATGCAGATTCAATGTACGAGATCAGGTCTCAGATTACTTTGGAGATAAAGGGGAAAAAAGTTCACTCTGCAGCTGTGATAGCTCCTTTTTGTGGAAATTCGCCTTTGCACTGAGAAGCAGCAACCCCCCTCCTTCACTGGGGAAGGACAGCAACGCTCTTCGAAGGAAAGAAAGGAACAGGATGAAGTCATCTTTTGAGCAGTTTGTACATGAGTGTTTTTCCCAGCAACCGCTAATGAACGTTTGCTGAAGCTTTTACATACAAACGTTCAATACTCAAAATAATCACATACTCAAAATAGTCATATTAACTAGCTGCTTTGCTTGTTTTTGAGCTCGCAGAAGTGATCATTACAGTTTTTCATTGTTTTTGCTAAGTCCTTGAGTGGAAAAATACCTTTTCCTGGTCCTGTAGGTCAATCTACATCATCAGCCTTTAAAAACCACAACAATGTGAACAGGTTTTGAAGCTGTAACTTCTGTAAATATTTCTGTGGCTGAATTTTACCATCTTATCCAGTGGGATCTCCAAAAAGCACCTATGTCTTGATTTTCTTCGCCTTCATCCTACAAAACTAGGTACATGGGGACTTTCAGGCCTGCTTTTCTTTATCTTCAGGCATCTAAGTACATCTGAAAATCTGCCCTGCTCCTCCTCTGGAGGAGCTTTTTTCCAAGCCTTACTTGCAAGGAACAAATGATACTGAATCCATAGCAAGCAGGAGTGTTCTGTTAGCTGGCAGATTCCTTTCCCAGAGACTAAATACAGCAACATCTGCAGTCTGGAATGTAGCTGGTGACCCACCCTCCCAACTCAGCATAGGCGACATTCCCTCCAGGCACTGTATTTTTTCTACACAGAAAAGAGTCAAAGAAATTGATGTTTTAATTAATAGCCATTCACTAGACAAGCTTTTAAGCTAAAATATTCTCCTTCTCTCATTTTCTTTTTTTCTTACTAAAGCGTTTTTGAATCACACTGTTTTACTGTTTCAACAGGTCTGTTCTTGGTTCTTCTGTTATTTGCATGCATATATATTTATAAAATGTTTCTCCCTTTGATCACCCTGCAGATAAAACTCCCATTATCGTAAATGCAAAACTATACAATCAAGGCAAGTGTCCTAGCAAATATACTCTGCTAGTTGATTGCACAGAATTCGACATGTATTTTCAATGCCTAGGTAAAAATCGTCATATTGCTCTCCGGTTACGATATAAATTATGTTGATTAGCTGGTGTAATGCAACTGACTGCCACCAGGTATATAAACGATAAGCAGAATAGTTCTAGGAATCCTACCTGGGGACGTAAGAGTTGTTAAACTAGAGTATAAAACCATATTTAATATTTCTAGGGGCCAATATCAATTCATCGACCCAGGAATACCCATGTATTGATGGGGCAAACCTTAGCCTCGCCCTCGGACTTTAAGCATACTCCTTCATGGGTTTTTTGGTGAGCAAGTTTGTTAATTCTACCAGATAAACATCATCTTAACGCATTTTGGAGAGTATATGAGAAATTCAGATGTAAGTTCAGGAAGACTTGTCACCACTGTCACCAAAAACATTAGTCCTACCCTCCCCTTTCCCGTACTGGTACAAGTGTTTGCATGGCTATTCGGTGAAATGGATTAAACTGGTCGGATCAAGGCTAAAACTAATCCAGGAAAATCTCATGAAACAGCACAGAGGATGGTGCTCCTCAAGTACGAGCAAAAATAATTAATTCTCTGGTTCTGCGGCAAACTTGGTTTTAAGTTTTCAGTTTCTCTCAGATAAAAATTAATATTTATTCAGCCCCACACTGAAAATAGCTTAGGAAGACCGACTAATTAAAATGGCGGCTTCTTAAAACACAAAAACAACAGGCAGAAAACGCAATTCCTTTTCTCTTTTATTGATACTGCCAGTGTGACTACCTTTACGCAGGCAGATTGCTTTCCTACATTAAACACTCTTTTATTAATTTGGAAGAAATGTTTTGGCCTCTATGCCTCCTAAGGTTATCCAATTAACACACAGTTAAACTTTTAAGAAGTTTCCACATTTTCTCTTTAACACTTTTTTTTTTTTTTTCAGATCTGTGTAAAGGTTACTTGGCAAGAATACATGCATATGACGTTAAATGGAGACCAATCCACCACTAAAAGGTAATGCACATAAAACATAATACAGTACTTCGACATCATTTCAAATAAATACCCACATACAAATGTAGTAATTTTAAATGCAACAATATTTCTTATTAATCAATACTGTAACAGAAGATGGAAATATACGTCCCCACATCTAGGAATAATAATGCTTTTTTCCAGCAAACAGAAATCTTTTCCCCACTGTCAATATTATTTCAATTTGTACTTTTTTTGAGGAGTGGGAAGGCTCCCCCCCAACAAGTACCAATTTAATCATTCATGTGAGCCTCAACAAACAGTAGAGCGTACAGCTTGTTGATGCACTTCACCGTTTCTGTTTCCTGAAATCACAAGGATTAGATACAACATGCAAGAGAAGATATCAATGTTTTCTTGTTCACATTTGCAAACAATACTATGGTTAACTGCAACCACCACCATACAAAGCTCACGTAACATGAATATTCCTGATACGTCCTCTGTACTGTTACCACAAATGTGTTAATACATCTTGCTCATTTGTTCAACATGAGTCCATTTGGTTCCCAAAGTGTATTCGGGTTTGTTTAGGTTTGTTGTTTTTTTTTTTTTTCTTTTTCCTCTATACCCCTGAATTTGCAAGGATTTGCATGGTGAAATATCATTGACTAACAGAATTTTTTACAATTCCTTGAGTATATAATCTCTATAGTAAGACTACCCATTAAAAATGTGCGAAAGGGGAGTTCACTTTGCACTTATTGCTCCATGTCTTTACTAAATTCCAAAACAGCCATTCCATTTCTCCTAAGTTACAGGACTTAGACTAAGCTATTCTAAGAGTCTCCCTTAAAATGATTAAAGGCACTACTGGCAATAATTAATGACAGAAAGGCGCTGATATATAACACCCTATCATTGACAACTTTAGAATTTTTCTTTCTAAATGTACCATAATTTGGCACAATAAAATGAAAAAGTAACAAAACAATTCCAATTTGGAATTTAACTGGTATAGTTGTATAAAATTCTGTTAATCGATAATACTTCAACTTCCTAAAACCCAGGAATTCTGGAATTTATAGGTAATACTACTTATTTAATATTTTTCAAGTGCCTATTACTGTTTTAACCAGAGCAAAGTCAAGTTTTCTTCTTGTTACATTGAACTATTCCTAAGAATAATAATACAATATGAAAAAAACCCCAGAATTTGAATACCCTGGATTTCTTAATGAACATGGCAGTTAAAAAAAAAAATCAGTAATTTAAACATATAAAGCTTAACATTTTATAATAATAAAAAAGCTGCTGAAGCACAGCACACAGTTTAGCAGAGCTCCTGCTTTTTGTTGAAACTTTTTTCTAACCACAATCTAGAGCCCCCCAAAAATCTCTGCCACATGCTGATGTAGAATTCAAAAATCAGAAGCCCAAATTGGAGAGAGACTATGAGCACAAACCACTGCATTTATATAAACTCTTCTACATAAGTAATTAAAGAAGCTAAAGAAAAAAATATCAAAATACCAAAAGTGCACAGGTTTAACAATCACATAAAAAATGAGCATCTGCAATGAAATAAGAAATTTCCCCATCCGAACATTTCTAGTAGATCATAAACTAATATGGTGATCATGACATTTGAAGTAGGTTTCTTCAGCACTTGTAAGTTTTCTTACTGCAGCAGCACTTAAAGGTAAAGCTTGTTTGTTTTATAGCTTCGGACATAAAAGGAAAGTTTCAGGTAGTATATAGGAAAAGGTGTTTTCAAAAGTTAGGATCAGGTCAGTGGTTTCCATTCTTTGTGCAATGGGCTACCACTTTTAACCATAATGAAAGAGGCTAAGAAATGCTGTTGCACTGTTGGAAAGGCCTTCTCCAGGGACTACTCTACAGCTGAAAAATGGAAAAATAAAATAGCATTAGAAGAAGAAGAAAAAAAAATAATCAGTGTTTATTTCTCAATTAAAGAACTGAAAACTTAAAACAATGTGCTGCAAAAGCAGGTTAGTTGGTTGAGGGTGTCTGTTAGCTTACTGGGGTAGAAGCAGCCATTTTAGCTTGCAGATGCTTTCCAAGCCGACGGAACAATGCTTTCTGGGTTTAGCCTGGAAGCAATAGCTTTGCAGAAAGAAGGCGTCTTACAAGTACTGAATAAAGCTTTGCTGTTCAAGCACAAGTTAACAGCAATGAATGTGCAAGAAACATTTTCAGTGAAGCTCTAGGTTCTCCAGAAACATGCAGGTCAGTATATCATGCAGGCCAATGCAGAGAATTTCATTCCGAAGAAGAGCCTGCTTGCAGAGGTAGGTGACGGCTTAAGAAATTTTCCATGCTTTATCCCAACCCATTGAAAGTGATATGAAAGACTTACAGCAAATGTACGTTTCAAGAAATTGTTAATCAAGAATTACAAGACTCAATCTGAAATATTATCCAAAAATACAAACAGCAGGATCAAGTCACCTTACCACCATTCCTCATTTCTTTTTATAACAGGTGCTAGAAGAAGATAAACCGTAACCTTGACAAGCTCAAATAGCAGTCAGGTTTCTTGGCTTGTGTTTTTTTTAAAGATCCACAGAAATGAATGAAGATGGAAATGACTACTAAGACTATTGGGCTAATAGCAAAATTGTTCATACTTGGAACTGAAAGTGTGCGCCAAGACTGATAGTAATAGTCACTGTCTGGTAACATTGAAATCTTTCTATAAAGTTCCAGTTAATTTGAAACCTAACAATGCATTCAATTAGTTTTTCCAATTTACCTTTTTGCCATTAGTATTTTGCAAAAATACTGCCACTAGAGACATGGAAGCAGTGAAAACTGTATTAAAGCTCCCTACCATAGTGGAAGCAAAATTCTAACTGTTTCTATTGGAGCAAAGAAAGTTAGCACTCAAATGCCTGCTTTTACAAAGTATTTTTAAATTACACTTAATGCAGGAATGAGAAGAATAAAGGCCTTTTGGAAGATTGTGCAGCAAAGAAGAGAAAAGCAGGATTGAAAATTGTTAAAAGATGTCTCGCTTCTAAAATATCAAACCTGCTATTTAGCAATATTAAAGCTCAAATTCAGGAGAATTCAGTGTTTTCTAAAAAAAGTAATAACAGACGCACAGGGCCTAGTTTCTAAAGCCAGAATTCCTATTTGTTTAGACTTCTCAAGCAGTGATGTTTGAGCAACATGTTAGACTTAAACCACTTGGTTTTTTTTCTTCCTCTCAATATTGGTAAATGCAATTCTGGCATTAGACTGCGGCACTCTGACGTTTCCCAGCTTTGTAGCAAGGTTTCTGCAATTCCATTTGTCGAAAGTCTCATTGTATGAATTTAGAAGTCTTCCCCCACCACCACCCAAATATCTGGGAAGCCAAAATCCCACGTGGTTTCCCCTCACTGGGAAAACAAGCTGTGCTCCTTATTACCTTGTATTAGTACTGTGATATCTCCTGACTACTTATAGGCAGAGCGGCAATGCACAGGAAGCAAGCTGCTGACCATCTATAAGAAATGGTAGTGAGATGAGGCAGTACCACACCAGGAATATTAGAATGGCTTTATAAAACATCACTATCAAGCAGACAACTGTGCAGGCTCGCATTGCTTTTAGTAGTACGATAGGCATACAAAATTGTTTGAAAGAGTACAAAATGAACAGGGCTTTACATTAAAATAAAGTTTGAGGTTAGGCACTTTAAAACTCTGGTTGAAAGAACAAAGCGTGCCTTGTTGTGCTCCACAAATTTTCCACAATTTTAGAAGCAACATTTTCAATCTTTTTCTCTTATGTAGGCACCAATTATGAAGTACACTTTTACATTATCAAACGTATTGTAATTAAGTGGCTAAAAAGGCCCCTTAAAAGTTCAATAGCAGACAAAGGTTTATTTGTTTTTAAAGATTAATATGTATACTAAGCTACTTCATAAGTAATTATTAGCAGGATGATCTGGTTCAATTTCCTGTGCCTATAATGTAGAGCCCTGTGAAACATGTGCTTGCATAAGGAATGCAATTATCTTTTGTGTATTAAAAAAAAAAAAGATCAGAGCTCTGAAATACTATCCTATTTAGATTAATACTGAAAGTTGAGAAAAACTGTTTTGTGACTGACAATACTAGACCATAGTCACACTAATTCTACACATATATGTTGTGTGGCTACAGTAACATATAGAACAGATTCTTTCCAAAGTGTTATGCTTGTAAGGAGCAACATGAGACCACAAAGATCCTTTCAGGACATGACACTTTTCCACAGCATAACTTCTTAAAGTGGAACTGTCTACCAGGTAGGATCCCAATTATTAAAATTTTAAGTTTTATATCAGATGGGGTAAATATTGCATATTTTTAATATAAATGTGCAAGTTTCTTCTGGTTAACCCTCTGAAGAGAGGGAAGCAGAGTGTAAATAATGTACCCTACCAAGTTTTTTTCTAGCTTTTATAGCCTATAAAAGCTTTAGGACTTTGGTCAGTGGTGATACGACAGCAAGTTCTTAATATCTGCCACAATAGGCAAATTAATTTTGGTTCCAGTTTCAAAAT
Source organism: Pygoscelis adeliae (assembly GCF_000699105.1). Taxonomy (NCBI): domain Eukaryota; kingdom Metazoa; phylum Chordata; class Aves; order Sphenisciformes; family Spheniscidae; genus Pygoscelis; species Pygoscelis adeliae. Next base: position 1,381,002 of record NW_008825608.1, read on the forward strand.
GCTCTGCATTTCCAAGACATACCTCTCATTTTAACATTTGCTTTTCACCACTTCTTAAGCCACAATAACAAGGAAGGTTTTCTGTTTGTTTCTGCCTGTGAAAGCATTTATTGAAGTATGCTGCAACCCCGGAGAAAGGATCACATTTGTGCTATACAAACTACAATTAGTAGCACCAGATATACTATATCAGGTGTACTCGTTTAACACTTACCATAAACAGCAAAACCCATACATGTTAATTGTGGAAAAAGCTAATTCCTTTCCACTATTAACTTGTTAATAGCATCCCCATACTTATGAATTAGTTACAGTTAAGACCACCATAATACAATTTTGTATTACCTGGTTCAACAACATACTAGTACAAGTCAACTCACTGCGACATTAGATAGTGGGGATTTACGCTGACAGTTACAGCATAAAATAAGATGCATAATATGATTTTTCTACACACCTGTCCTAGTCACAATAGATTTTATATTTCTCACTACAAAAAACCTGGTTGTTAAGGACAGATCCTTCAGACCTGTCTCCACAGGACCGAATATGACTTACAGTAGGGTTACTGCTCTTGGCTTTGGAAGCAGATTTTGTGCGCACCCTTTTGGACTGCTCATGGTCTAGCTCCAAATGTTCCAGGCGCTGGGTCAGTGCCAGTTTCTGCTGGATAGCCATCCGAAGCAAGGAGTTCAGAGTCTTCTTCTCATCCTCAGCTGCTGCAAGCTGCCGCTGCATTTCATCCAGCTGTGTGACATATTCGTCACATCTGCAATGAAATATATCAATCTTTAGCAATCCTGTTTCTATCTATAAAACATGAATCCCTTGTGTCTGGCCGATATTAGCAGAGTGACAGCTCTGCAGTTGCTTGCATACACGCTCTTTTAAATAGGAACTTCAACCAAACCTGTAGAAAATCACAATTACTTTTCACTGGGGTTCTTACAATCCCACACTCAGCACTTACGGTCACGCCTTTCAAAATGTAGTATAATTAATAGCATCCTTAGATAATGAAAGTATGGAGTCTGATATCGAAGTACTCATGTCTAAAGATCAGTAAGATGTCCTTCCATAGTGAGTAGACGCAATGCAGTCAAATTACTTTTGTCTCTACTTACAGAGACCACAACGGTTCTAAGCTTTAGGCTGGAAAGGTAGTCTGAGGGGAACAGTAGGAGTGCTGCAAAATGACCGTTACCAAAATGGCTATTAATATAATTTGATGAGCACCTGAACTTCATAGTTTGTTACTTTACACATGGAGTCCAAATAACAAGTTTCCAGTGGTGACTGAACAGCATTGTTAAAAGTAAGCATCTTTCATAATTCTACTTTAACCTACTCAGATTCCTGATGTAAAAATTCTATAAATAGTGTTTTATTACTGTTTTCTCTATAGCAAGTGGCCTTTATATAATTGTTTTCACCACCAAAATTAATTTTAAAACAATCAAACAAAGGAACTGAGTGTTACTGGGAACCCTGGGGGGGAAGCTCTATGAATGTCTGCAAGCTGTTTCATCTACAGTCATTTTCACCGAGCTTGGAAGCTACTTAACTTGCACAGTGCATCTTGAACAATTTAAAAAATTAACGTCTTTACATGTAGAGGCATATTTACTGCACATAGAAGTCCAATTATGCGTATGGGTAGAAAAATAAATATTCATAGGTACCAGCTGGAATTTACAATGGTCACATCTGTAAAATACAGCTTCTTCATAAAAGCAAAAATATCAGCAGAGAAGTTCCTTTTAACATCAAAATGGAAAAGCCCCTGACTTTAAGGGACATTTATCATCATTAAGTAATGTAAAGCAGACTGGAAAAAACCCACCACAGAACAAAACGGCATTCACATGCAGATTCATCAGCTGTGCTTATACTATCAACTCCTGAATTCTGCTCTCTCTCTGACTTCAAATAGCAGGATTACGCCTATATTCCTAATTATATTTGCTTGGGAAGAGAAAAAGGGAAAGGAAAAAATAGAATTTTATTTTTGAAAACATATGGAGATTAAACAATAACCCAGAAATATTCATACAAAACCTGCATGAACTACAACTGCGATGTAGCTCAGCGTGCCAGAAGGTTTTGAGTTTAGGGCCACTATGTGAGCGGGAACCTATCCGCATCTTGAGTTCATCACGGTCTCTCTCATACGGTGGAGCACAGCGGAAACCCAGTGCGTGAGGGATTTCTCTTTTTAAAAAACAAAACCCGGAACCTTAACCTTGCTGGAAGCCCGGCACCTGCCCTTTTCTCTTCATAACTAGGTGGACCTCACAAGGCAGAACCAATCCACACAGCTCAGTGAGGGAAGACAGACCAAGGGCCGGATCTTACCCAATTTACCATTAGCGCTAGAGAGGAACACAGACCGAAATGGCCCTAGGAAGTCTGAAAAGACGAAAATAAATCTTGCGGGCATAACAGTCCTCCCCTGTTACGGAAGGTGGCACCCGCTCCAAAATGAGGGCATGGCTACAGAAACAAATAGCTCACAGCATCACTGCTAACCCTGTGCCGTTGCTCTAGATTGTCACAGATGTATTTTCTTCACTTGGGGGTGGGAGTAAGGCACAGGCTAAAGATTACTGGGGGGCCTGGGGGCTATGGGGTTTCCCTCCAGTTTTCAAACACACTTATGACATTTGAGGTGAAAAGCACAAGTCTGGTTATACCAGGAGTTACCTTTCTGCTTTCTTTTCTACCCATGCCTCAAACCTGATCCCTTCAAAGCTCCACTACTGCAAACCAGGGGAACGTCCAGAAAGTGTTACCAATTCCTTGAGGAACGTAATGTGATTGCTTCAGCAAAACATGATCTGGCACTGGAATGACCTGTCCCCATTACCCTTGTTTCATTCTCAGTATTACCCTGCCAAGAGGTTTGGGCAAGGTGAAATTATGGGGAAGTTCCCCCCCCCATTTCCCAGCTCCCTTCTTGTGAAACAAAATGTATCCACTGTTTTTGTACAGAACAGGAAGTTAATTTAGCCCCAAAATTTTCAGTCCCGTGAAGCTGTCAAGATCGCTGCAGTCTGTCTACTCATTTGACTTCCACCGGAGAAGTGCTCATCAAAGCCAGCCAAGGCAAGAGTGGCAGATTTCTTCCCACCCCGTCCCATTTAGAAACAAAAGAGATGATGAAAAGAAAACAAAACCATTGCAGTAAAGCAGAGTAGGGGCTTCCCACACGGTCTTGCTAATGTCCCTTAATCCTCTTCTCTAAACATTTCTGGTATTACTCAAATGCCTCTTGATCAAACACAGTCAGTTGTGCCAAACCTGATAGCTGACTGGTAACACAGACAAATGCTTGTCAGAGTCTAGAAGGCAGTAAAGTTGTCTGCACGTGAGCCAAGCTGTAATTAAAGCCATGATTTTGCCTCCAAAAGGTTATTGTAGCAAGTCATTATCTCATCAAGCCTGCTGTAGGCACAACGGTTTAAAACATCAAATGACCGTCCTTAGAAACTACAAGGCATTCACTATTTCAAATATCTAAATTAGCTTTTTTCCCCATAGAACTCTATGCAGGGAGTTCTCCCTCCCTTTCCAACAAAAAGGAAGCGTTCTCAGCAGCGCACATGCAGCTGCAGTTTTTACTGAACCCGAATAACTGTTCTCTCATATATAGGAGAGGACTGGGGAGAGGCAGGAGTGTTAACTACTATGACTACACACAGTCATGCACCCTGAACCTGTTTTCCTGATCTTTAAGTCAAATGAAATGATACAGCTTCAAAACCAAAGCTTCTCCTGGTGCAAGCACGGCTGTCCAGGGTCAGAGGAACACTACGCTATGCGAAATACAGCAACTGTTCACTTGAACAGAACAGGTGAGGGTTGAAAGGTTTCCTAGAAGTGGATGTAGACGTTGCGTGCACGGGTGGACTGGGACCTGCCCTACTTACTTTCTTCCTTCCTGCTGTTCACTGGCTCCCAATTTAATTTTACTCAAAAAAAAAAAAAGTTAGCCTCCCTAAGCATATAAGATGACACAGCCTCTAGCACTACGTCAGCTTAATGCAAAACTAGTAGTAGTAGCAGCTATGGCAGCATATTTTTGTGGTATCTTTTCACTGCTTTGCAGATATAACAATAAGAGATCCTTCCCTTTTACAATTTCATTTGCCATGTGCCGAGCTACTTCCCAGCTGTATATTCAATGCAAAAGTCATTACAAGGTCAGAACAGAAAATGTCTTTGTTTTAAAAACACCTTTGAAAGAAAATAATTGAGCTTTCATGCTTTAAAGAAGAATATGAAATTAGCATAAGCCTGTTGTACACTTACACATTCACAGTTTTAAGTGGATAGCGAACAGAAGGCTTTGATGTTGCCTGTTTTCTTATGACTGGTAATTAACAACAACAACAAAAAAGGAGCTTAAGGAAACATCAACTAGATTTTTAAAAACACCATCAGCTAAAACAACCAACTACACAGAGGAAATAAATATCCTGAATGTTAAATATAATGATGAGAAATAAAAACTAAATCCTCTAGAACACCATCTGAAGCCAAATTATTGAAAAATACAACAATGGGTTGCCTCATTTTCAAAAGCTGCATACCACTACTTCCCACAAATGCCAGTTGTGCCTTATTTCTACATACCATTTTGTTTAAGCTTTAGCACGTACTATATTTAATAACATTTATAGCTAAATTCACTATGGAATCAAGATCTGTTCTGGAAAAAAAGTGACGTAACCAAATGCACCTGGGTGTAATTATACTTTTCCCCCCTCCTCTGCAGTCAATATGAGGACCATATGACAACTTCCAAGAAAGCAAGACAGATGTGACTGAAGGAAGCCTTTTGAGAGAAGCATCAACTGCATCAACTACTTTAACTTCTACCTCAAGAGATTAAATTGTCAACCTACATAACAAGTTAAAGCATGGAGGATTAAAATCACAATTTTTCGGCTTTATTAAAAGCTGGGAAACATATTAGCAGAGAAGCGGTTAAAATGACATGTAAATGAGCATTGGCTGTGTTCGGCTGTAAGGGATATCAGCCACCTGCTATTTCAAACTGAATCTTTATATTAGAAATTAATATTAAAGACTGAATTTTAACACCTTCCCCCCACCTCCCCCTTACCCCAACCCCTGGTGAAAACCAGCTAATCTGCAGAGAAAGTGACAATTTTGTATTACCAAAGGAGGAACACAGGGAAGAAGATTATGGCAGTAATAAAGCTACTGAATCTCCTTTCACAGGGTGGCCTTCCACTCTGCGTTGTGTGGCAAATGCAGATGAACCCCACGATGCACGGCAGAGCCATGCTCCCCAGCACCAAGGGTAAGATATAGAGCCAGTCTATACATGATTTGGATTTTGAAGTGGAAGAACACAGAAGGTCGTTACTAGGGATTGACAGCAGAAAACAGGCATGCCTTCAGGAACTAGATCGTAACTATTACCTCACCCAATCTGTCTGAGCTGGTCTCCTCTGAAGGAACCCACACTGGATTGGTTTTATGGATATGCAAAACTAATACATTTGTTTTTTAAAAAGTTGTTGAAGCAGAAGTATTAAAAAGCTTAACCCCACATAAGCACGCTCCAGGCAGGCGAGTTTGCCACGTGCACTAGCCCAAGTGCAGCTGCACCAGAACTCACACAGACCTGACCGCAGGACCAAGGCCCTCTGCTAGGTCAGCATCTTCTAGACATTTTTAGGAAGTATACTAAGCCTGTCTCTTGCCTTGGTTTGCACAGTTGGAAACTGTGCAGATCCAAACTCCAGTAACGTGTTCTTCGAGAACCCCCGAAGAACAAAATAAAGCACAAATCCTGAAGAAGGCAGAAGAAAGAACAGCCCAGATTTAGGCCGTTTAGGATTATAGATAAGCAAGTTCAAGGGAGTATCTAGGGAAACCTTAGCCAACGGGTAGTTTGTAATTACTTCCTCAATACCTTGCACTGAAAACTCATCTGAGTTGTATATTTGAAAGGAATAAATGTTGTGGCCTTTATTTGTATAAGTCATTGTGATTTTCACTAAGAACAGAGAATAGTTTATAACCAGCTATAGTTTTCCAGAATGTTTATAATCAGCTATGTGTAATCAATGTCCATTAGTAAGAGCTATTAAAGAAAGTAATCAGACCACAAATCTCTCTTGTAGTTTGAAACATATGGGAAGAATTATCTCCTGCACTGAGAGGGAACAATCAGACCCACATTGCTGGACACCACAGCTCTTCTAAATTTCCACCGATAAAAACTCTCAAGGAGAGATCATAAACTTCTATGGCAAATTCCCTCCTCCTAGAATTCAAAAGAAAACTCCTTTCTTTTTTATATTTAAAGGCTGAATTCACAATCCTATGCCACTAGATTGGAAGTAATTTTAAAGCTATTGCACAGGCAGGACATTTTTTCCAACCTTCACTGAAGGGGGTAGCAAGGGGTGGAGGATCTAATCCCAGACCCTCCATCCCTCTTACCCTATACCACTGAAGCTGTGTACATGTTTTGTTTTTTACAGACTATGAGCACTGACACTTCCTATTAATTGCCAAATGAAACCAAGACTTGCCTATCCAAAAGACTATGGATACAAATAACTGCTGCAGCAGTAGTCTCCCGCATAAGGTATTTTAAAGTAACTCACTTTCCATTTTGATTAAAAACAAAAGGGCAGACAAGCTACATAACAAGAGCCGGCACTGTCTTTGCTCTGAATATTTCTACGGCAGCACTACTACATCACAGAAACACCTCCTGTGTTTTACTCTCCTTAACAGTAGGCAGTCAAACAAAGCACCAAGGCACACAGGAATTAGTGGTGTGGACACAGCTACTTCAAGAAATATCTGGGAGAAGGCTGCAAACTCATTGTTGCAACCCAGCTCCAGGGTCTATCTACAAGGGGCACCTTCACCAAGGTTGCGTCTCAACCTATACAGCATTACTTGTAGCAGACAGTTTAATTGGCAGACATATTTAAAGTCTAGAGCAGGCATATCAGTGTTATAAATATGACTAGGCCGAAGACATCACTCATGTCTTTTTGTAGCATGCCTATAAGACAGTCAAATGCCTTTGTCCTGCCTGGATGTCTCCTTACTTTCTCGTGGGTGCTGGCGGCCCAGACATTTTTCTCTCCAGACATCATTCATCACCTCCAGATCTAGCACCAGGAATAGGAGGCAAATGCTGTTACTCCCGTCTGGGAATCCCATTCTGAAAATTTTCAGAGTCACATTTTCTGTGTCTGGCTCCTCTGAGCATTTATCTTATGGGATATTTTTAGAGAAGTTGAATACTTCTACTGTGTGGAGTGCAGTATGAAGACCCTTTAGCTATAATTCTCAATCCGTAAGGACTGCGCTGTTCTCTGCATGAATTTAAACTCCTTTATATTCTGCAGGCCTGTGATGTCCACGAACACAAGAATATTATCCCAAATGCTTTGGATACTTGGAAAACTGACAGAGCTTGTATGATTCTGAACTGACATACGTATTCATTTGAAACACCTTTTCTCCATTAATGAACAACAGTTGGCTGCTAGTTTCTTGTGTGTAATCATGGTTTTGTTTCTTTATCACAAGCACGATCTTGTAATTTTAATCTCATGCTACACGCCGTCAGTCTTTCCAGTATGTTCTAACACTTGCCACTCATCCCCTTGCTGACTTGTTGCAGAGTTTGTCTCTCCCTTTATTTACAGTTTATGAAACACTGGAACATGGGGATAGCCATTATTTACATCTAGGCATATTTGTTTTCTGCTTTTCAAAGCCTTCTACTTCTGCTAGATTTCTTAATTACTGTTCTATATTTTAGAGGGATGAGAAATGTCTGTTCTCTTACTATCCTTGCTTGTTCTGAGGCTCTGGAAAAGAAACCAAAAATACATGAGCAGCAAAGTTGAGAAACCCGTGTCTTTAATCAGAGGAGTGAAGATGGATCCTAAGTCACTTCTCAGAGCTAGTTTAAGTCTGTCAGGGTTTATTAGGACAAATGCAACTTCATACAACTGTTTGGTTTTGTTGCCTGACCCTGAGCAAATAAGCCAGCGAGGAGCCAGCGTGGCTGTTTTTAGCCTGCTTTACTCCATCCACCGCAGGAGTTTGGCTGTAACCTGTCACAGAGGAGGTACTTCTAGAGAGAAGAGATTACGGTGTCCTCCCATCAGTGCACGTAGTACTTAACACGCATGTCAGAGAGACAAGAAACTGGCAGGCTGTATCAAAAGACAGAAAAACAATAGAAAAATAACACAGGGAAGAGAAAGGTGAAAAACCATGTTGTACTTTCATTGTGTATGGTTTCTGCCATTTTCTATATTTAGTAGAATTTTTGGAAGGATGCTTACTCAAATTCCAGCAAGTCAAACTCAAGGAAAAGACTAGCATAACAAAATAAAATAACCTTTGCTTTTTAAAATGCAGAATTGTGTTTAAACTCTCTTCTTGTCCAATCCATGACAAGCTTTTCTCAGTGCATTCTTTTCTTAGCCATGAAGTGATGGCCATACTGGCCTCCTGTTTGTCATCTAACCATCCCTTAAGGACTTTAACCTGAATTGCTGGTTGATGAATCCGTGTACCTGTGCTTCATTATCACATGCAGCGTACTCTGGAAATTGCAGGTTCAGAGGTGTTCTCCAAACAACTAGCAGAAACTTACAGCCTTCTCACCCCCTCCTTTCTTACTGAAAAGTTAAGCTAAACAACCCTCAAGCTTAAAATTCCCAGCTCTATTTTTCTCATGTTTTGATACAGTGTTTTTTCCCCCCGTAATCACTTTTAAGAAACCTGAGCTCAAATGTGCTTGCAAGTTTGAATGACAAATTGGTTACAGGCAATCTAGAAACATATCTTGGCCTACAAGACTAGGAAACCGTGCTTCACTCTCACCCCAAATCATTAGAAAACAGGACATATTCACTTCAAGTTCCCTCACAACACTTGGGAGAAGCCCTTTGTCTAGCAAAGAAAGGAATCAGTCTTTCTTGACAATATTTTAGAGGAAGATGAATTCATTTATCTCAAATTTGCTACTACCCCCCACACACACACTTAAGTAGGGATTTCTATTGTTCTGTATAAAGATTTTCTTAACCTACTAAATGAGAGTCAAAAAAAAAAAATTAAGCCTACCATAAAATATTTTTGGAGGTTAAATATTTTTGCCAGGAAAAAACAGCAGCAGCTCCTGGCTCTGTGCTCCCTATGCGCCACTTTGAAGAGGGATTTCCATTGTTCTGTATAAAAATAAATCCTTTCAATTTTCTTAACCTACTAAGTGAGAGTCAAAAAAAAAATTAAGCCTACCATAAAATATTTTTGGAGGTTAAATATTTTTGCCAGGAAAAAACAGCAGCAGCTCCTGGCTCTGTGCTCCCTATGCGCCACTTTGAAGTGACCTGAATACCACCAGCAGTATCCACCTCTCGCCTGGGAACTCCTGTTCTCACTCACTGCTTTTTCCTTACTTGGTGCTGTTAACATAGGGCGTTGGTCACATTAAACTCAATAAATACTCAACAAACCCTTTGAAAGTAGCCCCTCGATTCATATATACTTGAACAAAGACCTGAGTGAAATGAGTTAACTGCAAATACGTGCTCTTTATACTTTTTTGTTAGAGATGCAGTTACAACTCAAAGACAGTACAAACTCTGAGAGTAAACACTGCATTTTAAAGACCTACCATGCCTTTTGGGAATTTCCATTGAATATTTTATTTGAAAACAAACTAGTTATTAATTTATGCTGTCTAAGGCAAAAATTCTAACGAGTGCTTTGTGTGAAGCCGTATTTTCTTTTGCCAATTTGCAAGGGTTTATTCTTTAAAGTACAGAACATACCCACTCCAGATATCATTGTAGTTCAATGTTGCAAGTGTACTGTAAAAGTGACGGCTTTCTTTACAATGTTCAACCTCATCATGTGAATACAAGCTATTCTGTTTTAAATTCCTAAGTAAATACATTCATAACCCCCTCAAAACAGTAACCACAGTCGTGTATTTTGTATGATGAATTTTGAGAAAGATTATTTTGGGAAATACTCTTTCAAACAGCTGCTCCAGAAAACAGGTAAAGTACAGGACCCAGATGGTATCCATAAAGAGAAAGAAGTACCACTTCACGTCTTGTAATAAAGCTGAAGGCTGCACCCTAATGAACGTTTGCTGCATCATCGTCAGGCTTTGTTTATTTACATTTTGCAGCACCCAAGCTGCCTGTTAGCAAGTGCAAACGTACTTGACAAAGTAAAACAAAAAAGATGATCAGTTTCCCTTCGGATTTTAAATGGAGAAGTGATTGCATCTTTTTTTTTCTGGTGAAGAGAGAGTTTACTAATGAAACATCAAAATGTTTGGTTGTAATACAGTGATACATAAATAGCTATTACAGTCTACTTAAGCAGATAAATTCCATTTTCAGCTCTACAGGGCAGATTTTAATCTGGCTTCCAGTGCTTTCAGTATTTGTACACACAACAGGGATATGTGTGTTGATTAAGAAACCTGGACTTTAACAGGACAGCTACTGCATGTACGTCTATAGTACATTATGCATATCTTGATTTATTCCTTTATACGACAGCTTAATTTTAGGCATACAGTGCTGCAGCAGTCCCTCAGCGCTGGAAGCTGTTAATCTGTGTTTTGCAAGCCTTCCTTTGTCTCTAGGCTGAGGTCTTATTGTATTTTCATTACTTATTAAAAATAGCTGGTAGTATTGTCAAATTAGTGGGATTAACCTACTTTAAAAAGGAAATTAGGTCAGTTACTATATTCATGCCCAGCCTTCAACTCTCACGTATTGTTACAGCTCTCTTGCATCCTCCAAAATGGGCGGTTTCCTGTGGAAAATACGGATCTCTGTGCAGCAGTCTGCTTCATCCCACACTCGAACGCAACACCGAAACAAACACGGTGGGGTAAAGGCCCCATCACTCGTTATTAGTCTCTGCTGATACAAACCTCTTGGTCAGAGAACCACGACTTACTGTAGACTGTTAAGAGATGCTCCATTAGCAGGTTGTTTGCGACGGTGAAGACAAATTGGGCTGTTACATACTTCTGATATTTGAAACACACCTGAAAATCAGACTCCAAGACAGTTTTTGAGGTTATCTTCACCAAAGCACCTAGGAACACCCATTCCAAACCTACCTTACCTGAAACGGAGACTTAGATGAAACAACCACTGACAGAAGAATGCACTCAGCCAACCACCAACCTACTAATCCTCTCTGACCAGAGATCAGGCAGGGAAGGGGTGATAGCACCCTACCCTGCAGTAATAGGTCTTGATAGCTATTGAGGCATCTGAAACACTGGGCACGCTGGGAGAAAGAAGCAATTCTTCATGCTCTGTGCAACTGCACTGTCTCAGGCTAGATGCAAAATACAAGGCCCAGCTGCTTATCTGCCATGCAATGATCAGGAATGCAAGTGCTCACAAGACGAAAGGCTCAGCGGACCACATCTCCACTCACTCCATCCTCAGCTTTTTGAGTCCTCCTTTGCTCTTGGCCCCTTACTTTCTTCACTACAGTTACTCAAGTAAAGCATAAATTCAGAAATAATTGTTCATTTAGGCATGGGAGTCTGTCGTGCATCCCCGAACAGATCTCGCTCCTGCCTCTCATCACCCACAACTCCCCGTGAGAGCTCCAGGATAGAGCTCTTAAGTCTGCTGCTTTCAGAAAAACTTTTATTCTGCTTCCAATTTCCCCATGCCAAGGAGTCTTCATTATTGTCTTCCCAGTAAAAGGACAAGATTGACCTCTAGATAATACACCAAGAGAAAGGCAGAGAGAGAACTACCCCTCTGGCATTTACAATTCTTCCTCTCCAAACCAGTTCACAGTCACACTCTCACTCTC
>NW_008825608.1:1392917-1401840 GCF_000699105.1 Pygoscelis adeliae
AAACACACTGTACATGTAATTTAGACAGCTAGCTTTCTGCATCTAGGAAAAATAACTGAAAGTTAACAGTATGCTTTTTCTCTTTCCTCTCAGCTTCAAGCTGATCTACAACTAACAAAGAGATTGCAATTTCTGCATATTAATTACATGCCAAAAAAGGAGAGAGAGTGGAAAGAAAGTACAGCAAATCAGCCTGTACAGGGCATTCCTTTCTCTAGCATAATGAGCTGCCGCAATTCAACCTTTAGCATTCCTGGGTATCCATTTCTCCTTTCCATGCTTACCCACATGCATAGATACTGCTGAGAAAGGCTGAATCACCAGGAAGCCTAAGATTACACAAGAAACATGACAGCTGCTGCAGAACCACCCCCACAAAAGACCATACAGAAAAGCCTCAGGAATCCTCATACGCACCCTCGTGATTCTTTACTATGGTACTTTTTAGCAGATGACAGAAAGAAAACCTTTTCTGTTGTGGGTTTTTGTTTGTTTGTTGGTTTGGTTTTTAAAGTGTCCAGAGAAGACAGAGAACGAAGCAGCAGACAGCACATACAGACTCTCCCATCCCCCTGGGTTAGCTTAAAAGCAAGTGTCTAGGTTACATTAAACAGCATCCTTTACAGTCTCTCTTCTCCATCTTCTTTAGACAATGCATGGAATACGCAGGCAAATTAACATTGCCGGGGTATCCCTGTGAATACCACCAGGCTGGGACTGGCAACTTTTAGATAAAGCTTTTTCTTTTCCTGTTTTCCAGGATCATCTCCGCGCAGGAGCCAACTGAACATTCCTTAGCTGTGAAGCAGATCTGGATTTTGTAGCATGATGTTGCTGCCTCAACATTCCCCAAAAGAAACACGTAGACTTGAAGAAATCAATGACAGTAGCAGTAAGCAACATGCAGATCAAAATAGCATTTATCACTTCTACAGCAGGTGACGTGTCAGCAGGTATTTTTTGTCTGTTAACACCACAAAGCACAACTAAGAAGCAGAAGCAAGTCCAAAGACATACGCAACCCAAGTCAGCTCACACAGGTAAATTAAATGACAGAGATGCCAACTGCAGGATGGATAACCTAAGAATAGGAAGATGTTTGCAACATCTTTACTTTTTTCTGGATCATTACAGGTCAAGCAGAATGACGTTCACAAATGCTCATTTTCCATTGTTAAATGTCACTCCTTCTCAGAGTTAATGGCTTCAAAAACCAGGGATAATCTCGCACCCAAATTAAATAAATACCACCACAACAACTTCTTGTTTTGTAGCAACATACTATATCCCCGGCATTTTCCTCATCAATAGGAACATACTGCAGACAAACACTGTAAGCAACGAACTTGGAAAAAGGCACCCCACCCCGCCACTCTCTGCACGGGTAGGTGGGCAGGATGTTCAGCTCTTCCCCCAAACAAGCAAGGAATGACATTTTGCAGAGTTCATATGTTCTTTACCTTGTAGCAAACATTGCTCTCAGGGAAGAGAAGGTAGCAGCGTCTTCTTTCAAAGCCTTCAGCTCATTTCGCAGCTTCATCATTGTCTCCGTAACCATAGCTTTCTCATTTTCATACTTGCTTTTTAAGTTGGCAAGGGCTACCTCTGCAGTCTATTGTTTACCAAGAAGAACAGAAATGTACTAGTTAATGAAACTCTTCACAAAGTGGCTAGCTAAGAGATTCCTAATCACTATCCACATAATGAAACATTTACTTTGCACTGGAATGTTAAACTTCTGGTCAACTTTTCTTGTACAGATTAAATAAAATTTCATTTTTGAACACTGGAAACAGATCAGACATATGGGTCTCCTACTCCATTAACCAAGCAGCAGCATCTAGGAAGTTACAGAATATACGTTTAGTGACCCCTATCCCCAACTACTAAAAGAAATTAAACTTTACATACTTCAACACAAAGAACAAAGAAAGTCTATTTAATATCTCTATATTTAAATGCATTCATCAATCACTTGCACAGTTCTCTAACCCTTAGAGCACTCTGTCTATCTTATATTTTGGGACACCTTTATTAAAATACGCAAAAGAAAACTGAAAGTATGTATATACTTCTTAAACAACACTATACTTTTTTTTTTTAAGACAACTTCAATTTGCATTACTTTAACTTTAGAGGAAACAATGAAGCATGTCACATGCTGTCTTAACGGCACTTATTTTCATCTACTGCGCTGCTAATATGTATCAAATGGCACAGCCCAATCCCCAAAGACTAACTTTACCTCTCACCCCCGTTATTTTGACCATGTTCTTCTATCACATCCTCATCTTGAAAGGCTTTCTTTTATTTTGAAATTTGAGAGAGAAGAGTTCATAAGTTTAACAACTCTTTTAAGTGTAACTACTAGAATTCTTTCAAGTAGAAAATAAGATTTACCTCTTCATTTTAGGTGTCTTACATTAAATATAACCTGATATAATTCAGACAGACAGTAGATTGAGGCTACCTTAAGCTTAATAAAATGTCTCACGAGTATGTGACAAGCAAGAGTCAGCGCTCAGCTTTACAGTAGGACAGCTGTGTGCCTCTAATGAAACAGCCTGCCTCAGCCTTCTACCAAACAAATACCAGCAACAAAAGCCCCACACTTAGTTGAAGGTACAGCAGTATGACCTCAAAGATGAATTCTCTTGTGTTTATGACCTAATTCCCTGACACTGTAACCTTCACATCTGTAAGACCTGGTTACCTGTTTGTTGGCCTTCAGCACAGTTCTCAGAGTTGCTATCTGTTCTCTCTTGGTGCTCAGCAAGGACTTCAGCTTCAGGATTTCTTCCATGAGAGCTTCCTTGTCTTTGTCCACCACTGGCCCAAGTTCTTGAGTGGCAACACGCTGCCTGGACAACTCAGTTGTTCTGTCCACAGCAGCTTGCAGGTGTTTGATCTGATCCCGGATTATAGCAATCAAGTTGTAAATGTTCATTGGTTCCTTCCGAGGATCTGACACAGGAGATGGCAGAGACGACACTGGAGATGGGCTGCTGTCACCGCTTCCATTCTCTGCCTTTCCCAGCTCTATAGTTAACAGCCCTTTAGAAAGAAGAATGGGAGACCTTCTTCCCTTGGTCTCTGGACTACTGCGTCCACCTTTACCTTCTTTGTAGTAATCCAGCATCACTCTGTTTGGAGTTTCATTGTTGCACATGCAGACATGGTGGTATAAATTGGCCAGTTCTTCACTGAAGGTGACTAGTTCATCCTGGGCCACACTGAGGCTGCCTTGTGTTTCTCCAGCAACATCACTGACTTTCTTCAGCTCCTTCTCCAGCCTGGCCACCTGTTCTCTATCATGCCTACTGGATATTTCTAGTGAGGTGATCTTTTCAGTGAGAGCTTGGCTCTCAGTCTCATATCTGCTCTTCTCTTCCTCGTACTTAGACTCACATTCTTTGTATTTGGCCTTAAGATTTTTAAGCTCTTCTTTTAGGTCAGTAATCTCCGCCACAGCCACTTTGTACTTGCACTCCAGGATCTCTGGCCCATTGATGTCAACTTCATAATAGTCTCCATCTTCATGGCTGTCTCGGTCCTTCTCATTGTCAAGGGCAGACTGACGTTCCTTGCTGACCTGGAGCTTCTTCATTGCGTTCAGGTTTTCTGTGAGTCTGCCGACTTTCTCATGCTGCTCTGAGAGGGCCCCCCGTGTATTTTCCAGCTGTTTCTGAGATTCCTGTAGCGTTGTTAACAAGTTCACCTTTTCTCTTTCCATCTGAAATGCATGAACACAGACATCTATGTAAAGGGAACTGTTACACTTAAATGGTTTTATTATAAGAGACAGCAACTTAGCCAAGGTCCATATGGTTAGAGAAATCCGATCACTTGCACATTATGGAAAAGGCTATTTAATTTATTCTAAAACTATCTCAAGCACAGTGTTCCTTGCGAATTCTCTCTCATTTCCACTTCAAAATGCACTTTTTTTTACACGTTTCTTCCACAGCTGATCGTCTCACTGTGAAAACATCCTTTCAGCTGAAGATAAGCTAAAGTTTACTGTTATCTTGCAAATTACCAAGTAAATATTAGAAAACATGCAGCTAGTCTATGGTGGAAGCTTGGAGCTTCATGAAAGATTCAGAAATACTGAAACTTAAACTTTCTCCTCTGAAAGTTGTCATTTTGAAAAAATCCAGCAATTTTTTCCACACGCTTTTTCTTATAGAACACTTTAAAAATGCTTGACAAAATAACTTTAAAACGTTTCTAGGCAACGCATATGTACCTTGTTTCAAACTCTCCAACCTCCCAAGAGCACTAATATAACACAGAAATGCTTGGTACTGATTAAAACTTCAAGTTCTTTGAACTAATTACAGAAAATAGTTACAGTGTACAAAACTCCTTTTCATGAAGAAGACTGGAGTAACTATCAATTTTTGAACAAAATACCATCTTTCTCGCTAGTGACATAATGAAGTAGACACGGCATGTACTGCACAGAAGATGTATTACAACTTTCCTCCAAACATAGGATATGACTGCTAGCTTGTTTGCATTAAAAAAAAAAATACACAAACAAAAAAACTATGGTTTTCCGCTGACAAACATTTAACATCTTCAAATTCTAAATCAATCAGAGCCTTTACAAATATAGTTCATACTGTATGGTGGCCACGTGAGATATTTAAAAGACTGAAATTACAACCCCAATAAACTCTAGCAGCTATTTGGAAGCACACAGTTGTTTAGGAAACCCATTTACCTGTACAAGCTGTTGTTTCAGCTTCTGGATTTCAGAAATGTTTAATTCACTCAAAAGATCTGAAACCAGACTTGGGGCTGGAGGGAAGCTTTCATTTTTCTTGGGCGTCGATGTACTATTCTTGCCATTGCTGAGTTTGCTGAGGCAGTTTTGTTCAAATCCATTCATGATTTCATCATTATTGGGCTCTGTGGCTTCATCGCTGAACTTTAGTCCATCCAAAGAGATGTTCAGGTGGCTGTTGTACATGGAGTCGTTGATGTTCATGTAGTGCGAGAGCTCCTTACGAAGATTGTTCTTCTGCTCCCGCTCTGTCTTCAGCGTCTCTAAGGCCTCCTCAAGCTGGCGTTCGGAGATCTCCTTCAGCCGTATGGCATCTTCTAGCTGGCTGTTGAGAAATTCTGTTTCCTCCTCGAGCCTTTTGATTTCATGTTTCAGGCCTTCAAACTCCACCTGGAGATATACAAATGGAGGGGAAAAAAAACCCTAATGAAAACGTCTGCCTGCAAGGCACCAAGTAATTTTAGTTTTGAATGTTTGATTTCACTAAATACGGTGAGAATAGAATAATTTTTTTCAGTTCTGGAGTCTAGTTTTGGCACTATGACTGTAAACACTGCTTACATAATTTACCTTCACAGAGACCACGGAATAAAATTTCTAAGCAAACCGTTGAATGAGCTGATCTATTCCAGCTTAATTAAGACAGCTGGGAGATACAGCGTGTGATACAGAGGCATCACAAAACAGACTTTCCTAGCACATTATGCAAACTCTTTCTCTATTTGATTAACAAATTCCCTGGCCAACCTCCCCACAAATTCAAGCTCAACATTTCCAAAACCCAGCATCTCAAAGCTGGGTTGGGATGCACCTAGCAATCAAACTCTGCTTCTAGACATTCAAAATAAAATGTTTGATCATTTCTGTCATCATCATGTCAGCACATCTTGAGAGTGCTACAATTCAGACTCTACACTTCAAGCTCATAGTGCTGCTACATGAAATTTGATGGCATGCTGTAAGTTTTTACAGGGAAAATTGCTTACTTTTTTTAAACCACTCTTGCACTGAAATTATGAACACCAACCATCAGTGTAGAATTTTGAAGGGGGGCAGGGGGGACGACCTTAAAGAATACCTTTTCCTTACCTTGAAAGAAAGGAGAACATAGCACATAATACATATCCCTATTGATCTTTGCCAACTGCTAAAGGAATTTTAGACGCCAACATACACCAATCTGGTAGTGATGAACCACGCCTGATTTAAAAACCAGGAACCAATCATGTTAATTCAGTTTTTCAAGTTAAGCCTGGGAAAACTTGATGGTTTCTTCTAGTTATGTCAGTGAGATAATTAAAGCTTAATAAAATTCATCAAGTAGGATTAGGACAAGGTAGAAAATGAAATAATCCATTGCTATGAAAAGAATTAGCTCTTGGTTCTATATAAATCCACCGAGCTCAAATATTTAAGATTGCAGTCTATTTTCAAAGGTTCCAGAATACAAACACAGTAGTCAATAATTACTAGCAACTGACAAGATAGCATCTGAGGTTAAACTTGGCTTAGCCCAGAATGACAGCATTCTTGAATATTGTTATTTTAGAATATGAACATGGAGCTGGGAACTTTCACTTGCTCCTCTGAATACAATGAAAGAGACAAAAAAAAAGGTAGAAAACAAAAGTAACCAACTACATAGGTTGGATTTTACCAGATCACTATCTCTTCCAGTCTGCATCTAGAGCGTAATAGCCCCTTCATCCCTACCGCATGATGACAGGATACCCAAAACAGCGTAATTAGACCAAATATATTCAGGTGAGAACAGGTCCAACCTGGAACCCCCTTTTGGGCACATCAGTGAGACCAAAGTGATAAACACTGACATGGAGTTTCACCTGGAGATAAATGAAATACATTCAATATCCCAAATACCTCACTTGGTAGGGCAGGTTTCATCCAGAACACTGAAGGAGATCTGAAGCAAATCCTAATAAGCTTTTGCTATGTGCTCGCTACAACAGATGGTGTTAACACTACTGTTTTCTTCAAGGGCTTTTATTTCAGGAATATTATACCATTTTCTCAACTGAACCTTGAGTTTTATGTATACAATGAGACTGACAGGTACCTGAAGAATAAAAATAGCAAGTCCCCAACTGATAGATGAAGATAAGTGAACCGTGCCAAAGACCACATCTAATCTAATTACCTCCGCAAATGATAACTCGGGGAAATTCTTGAGTTGTTCCAAAAATGCAGTTTTCTAAAATTCTGAAAATAGCTGGAACTGTGCAATTAAACGTGACTTTTCAGATGAGCAGTCACACGGGTCTGACAGTATAGAGCAACTATAACAGTAGTCCATGTTTAATGAAAGTAGCTAGAAGAGAGGAGGAGTACAAAACTGGAGAGATAATGTAAGCACTAAGTAGCAATAAAAACATATGTTCAGAAATAGACCCAGTTACAGGTATTGTAGGAGAGGATGGGTGGATGGAGAGTATTGCAAAGAGACATTGAAAAACTAGTGTAGCAAAAAGACTAAACCAAGTAACAAAGCAGACTGGTAGAGACTTCACTTCCATCAGAGAGAGAAGGCAGTGGAAGGACCTGGAGGTCAAAGTAGAAGCAATGAAGTCTTATGACTGTGTATAAACAGAGTCACAAAGGACTTAAACATTTTGGGACAATTCTTGGTACTAAAAGACAGAGTTTATAGTCTTAAAAGCAGTACAAAGATAGAAAAAAAGTGGTTGGATGTTCAAATGGGACAGAACCATGCTGTAACACAGGAATTAACTAGTGCTACCAAAGCAATGCTCACTGTTTTGAAAAACTTGCCTGGTTTTGCTTCAGGACAGACACTTGTTTCTGGAGACAGATGTTTTCCTCTTCGAGCTCAGTGTAGTCTTGCAGCAAACGCGCTTCTCGGAATTTATATTCCTTAATATCATCTCGTAGACGGGCCCTTTGGATCTCCACGTTCTGATTGACCTGGAAAAAACAAACCAACCCCAAAATGATGGTAATTTGGTCAGCTACAATTAAATTTCAAAATTTTATCTTTCCTTATGTGCACTAATCAGATTCTATTAAAACAGACCCCCCCCCCCCAAATGAAATTACAGAAAACCAAATCATTTACACAATAATTAGATTTTGTTTTCTTGCTTCGCTTACAAATTCTCACCCTTGACTCAAAGAAAAGTTAATGAGCAAGCAGGGAAAGCACCATTCACACCTATGTTGTCTCACTGGCTGTAAGCAACAGACAAAAGTTTTCCAGACCAGAAGTCAATGCCTGAATCTGCTAACACACTTAAACAAGAAGGGCCTTTTCCCAAGAGAAAGACTGATTCAGATGACTCCAGACGTTCTTGTTTGGACATGTATTTGCTGCTGCTTTTCAACAGACCTTTTCTTTATGCCATTTTCTTTATGCCCAGTGCAATAATTTGGAAATATGTTCTAATGAATCCTTTTGGAGAGAGACACTGAGTTAAAGCTCAAATGAAACCCAAGATCCCAGGTAGAAAGAAATAGCACCTGTGGTTGACTTATAAAATGTGCCCTCCCCTCATCCCCAAGACTTATGCAAGACCTTAAAGAAAGACTTAAAAAAATCACCATTATTGTTTCAGGATAGATAAGAAGTAAAAATCAATATATTGGTGTAGTATGATCTTTAGATGTTTCATGAATATACAGAGATACTTAAATAAATTGAGCTAGCACATATCCAGCTATGTGAATGGCTCACTAACTTAGCTCTAGTTTTTCCCAACATTATTTTCCTTCAAGCCACATCTTTAAAATACTTAATTAAAACAAAGTGAGAAATATGTTCTAAAACATTAGCAGAAATATCTTCAGAGATAGGCAAATAGGCAACATAGTTGCCTATAAAAATAGCATCCAGATATTTTAGCAGCCATACCTGTGAAGTGACAGGATGGTTTTCCAAACAGTTCTAAATCGGCTCAAAACAAACGCGAGCTCATGAAAGAGGCAGCCTAGCAATTCAGCTAGTTAGGTTATGGTATCTTATTTCTGTTTTCATCTATCCCACAGCCTAGCCAAGAAAGCTTCATCCTCTGGTATTCAAGCTCAGATTCCCTTAGTGTTCTCCACTTCTGGTTAGAAACAAGAATGTCAGCAAAGAATAAAATACGGTCTCGGTCC
>NW_008825608.1:1401872-1424849 GCF_000699105.1 Pygoscelis adeliae
ACAGAAGTCATACAACAGGTATAAACAGGCACCTACAGAAAGCTAAGAGATAAGGGAAATGTTTGCTGCAGGAGCATATGCCAAGACTTGAATCTGGCACGTTCTGAACACAAACACAGAATCACTTGCAACTGTTAAGACCAATAAATTTAAATTATAGCTCCCTCACATGTCAGGGAGAGATTAGACTATATAAACTTGTCTGCTTATTTTTAGCAATGAAGAGAAGAGCACTACTTCCCGGCACACTGAGAAGCTGAAATAAACATTAATTGCTGAAACCAGACACTACAGTACAACCATGCAAATGAAAAGTTACTACATCCCATATTCCATACCCAAGCAAGTGTTGGCTCTATCTTTGCACAAACCCAGGGCCACAGGGAAAGATGCGCCACAGGTAGCTGAAGGCTCCAGGCTGACATGAATTCACATCGTAACTTCCCCTTAACAACTGCAATGAAGACCTCTTGCCTTCGGCAGAAAGAGCCTCTAGCCAGATAATCCAAACTGTTTAACAGTTAGGATTGCAAAAGGCTCTTGCATCAAACTGTTTAATACAAATTAGGAGATCTTATCTGTAATTTTCCCTGTTCCCGAGTAAATGAAATGCAATGGAAGACCTCCCACAAAGCTACTGGCTTCTCTCCCCACCATTCAGGTTGCTTTGCTCCTCTTCCTCCCTGGATGATCTAATCTTTGCAGAGGTCAATGCCTGGAGAAATCACTGGAACCGGTCTTTTTTGGAGAAAGAATGGTTTCTGTCCAGTCCTGCCCGTTTAATTCAGAGCAACAGTAAGAGCTCATTATTTAATGTGAAAGTATTGTCATGCTCTGTCTAGCACAATAAAAATTATTCTATTTCAATGTGTACAGGAAGGCCAGATTTAAAAATAGCTCCCTTGTTTCCTGACCGGGGAAGGAAGATATAACCTAGATTTATTGGCTGTTTAGCAAGCTGTACATTCAGTTTGCTCTTAGCATTTTCTTGTCAAATAAATGTGCGTGCTTGCAAGCTGCAAGGTTAAATCAGGTGCCATGCTATCTCATATAACTGACCAAATGGCAGGATTTTTTCTGCAGGAAACAGAAGCTACTATATCCTTCCTTGATCAGATTTTTCTATTACCCATACAGAAAGTGGTATTCATGTATTTTAAGACAGACACACATACATTGCACATGTTCTCACAGGTGGTGTTTTACAATTCCTCAAGTCTATAGGAAAGGTGAGCTGACCTACGGACGAGTTTGAACCCTTCTGTGACTCGTTGCTTCAGTGGCTTAGTGGCTTCTTCCTTCCTCCTCTGCCCTGAGCAACCCCTGAGCACAGGGGAGAAGGGGGAGCTGGAACACAAGGGCATGCCAGGCTAGGCTCTCAGCTGTATGAAAAGTCACACCTCCACCCAGAGCGAATCATATAGCACTTTAAAATGCCATTACCACTGTGTGGAGAATTGATGGCCATAAAATCCCGTTGAGTGTTCATCTACCTGACAAAACCCCTCAACTTCTCAACCCAGAGAATATTCCCGCTACACAGAAGCCTCCGATCCATCCTGCCCAGGAAAAGACTGTGATCTGAAAGTGATTTTGCCCGATCTAAAGGCCATAGACCATCCTGCTCTTGCTGCCAGAGAGCTTGTCTTCAGCGTTTTCATCCTCTCAGCTTTGCCTCAGAAGAATTCTGCAAGGGGCCCCTCCGAGCAGCACCAGTGCTAGAAATAGCAGGGATTTCCTCAGGACCAGTTTGAATTTGCCCTTGCCTGCGTATCAAAAACACAACTACTGTCTTTCTTCACTGCCAAAAGCCTGCTCCTTAGCACCTACTTTTCCAGTACACCCCAGCATATGAAGTCACGTCTAATTTGACCCTGAGAATTAAATTAATTGAGAAAAAAAAAACTCAGGTAGCTGATTCCCTCCTTTGTTTTGGGCACTGCACAGCCTGACCAGAGTTCAGCCTCCAGGTCACCAGCCAGAGACTGATCTTGCAAGCGAAGCTGTGTCACTAGCATGGTTTCTGTTACCCTGAACTCCACCAGCCCGTGAGGTCACGGGTCAGTTCGGGTTCCCCGCTGTAGTAAACATGCTCACATGTAGTTTTACATGTCATTATCATCATCAAGAGTCAAAACTTAGTTTGCCCAAATATATTACTAATTCTAGGATTAGATTTAATGCTTCATGCAATAAATACTCTAGATATGATCATTCCCTCGTGTTCTTCATGGGAAGGATTCACAAAAAAGGGTGCAGACTCTTTGGAAGAAATACAGTGCAGTCAGAAAGGATGGCAACATATATATTCTGTTTCTGTGGGGAGAAGAAAATCATAAAATCATTTAGGTTGGAAAAGATCCTTAAGATCAAGTCCAACCGTTAACCTAATACTGCCAAGTCCACCAAAATAATCATAAATCATCATCTCCTAGACAATTTATTAATTACCAACATGAAAATTGGGAAGACTAATCCTCATTTACATAACTTAGTGCCTCCTTCAGCATTTTTTTGAAGGAGGCACTTCAGCCACTGTTCTTCTGAGCACTGCCTTCACACTCACAGCTGTCACTCCAGAAAAACCAACCTCAAAGCTACATCACCTACCCCAGGTACCAATGGTGAAATTAAGAACTCAAAATATGGACCATAAAGCTTTTCTATGTGCAAAAAGAAAATTTCAAGTCAATCACGAGGCATTAAGACAACTAACAAGTTACATTATTTAGGCTACAAAGACCAGCAGTTGCAAGTTGTGTGTGAAATTCACAGCTGCCCATCTGATTGTAACTGTCCCCTTTGTGAGGGCTGGGGTCCTGTGGCAAAGTATCACATAACTGTGTAATGAAGGGCTGGGATACAAAATGCTCCTAGAACAGAGCCAAATTAAGATTGCATAAGAAACCAAAAATAATCTTCCCCTAGTCCTCAAGTTATGGGCTCTTAAATTTTTTTTTTGTATTATAGTTATAAAACAAAACACTAATATTTGGGAGAAAAAGAGACAGAAAAGTTCCATTAGATCCAACTGTTTACTATATATGAACAAAAGGTTTGGAAACCTGTACTTTCACTACTGCAATAAGGATCACCTGTGTGACAAGGCTGTTTGCAATCCCTGGCAATGGGCAGATGCTTTCAGGGTGGAGAGGCAGACCAGCCGCCACGCATGGCCGGCAGCACCTCCTGACGATGGCCTTCTCTCTCTCATCTTCCTCAGTTGCAGGAGCTACAGGAGCTCCTTGTTTCTACAATTTTGCCCACTCTGTTCTTACAGTAGAACTATAAAATAGTATTAAAACATTTATTTAGTTATTTATTTATGCAAAGGAGAAATGCCATGGTGGCCTGGCTCTGCTTCCCCATTCACAGGAGAAACTGCCTCCAGTCACACCTGCACCTATGTTATCATATGTGCACACGTATTGGTGCAGCATAAGATGTTCCTTTGTATGAGGAAAGCTTTATAAATAAAACACCTGTAGGTACCATGGCTCAGGCAACCTCAATTTGGGAAAAGAAGCAGTTTTATTTCCCATACAACCCCTGTATAAAATTCAGGCTATATCACAATACGCACACATATCCCACACATTGAATACCAGGAAATAAAAACAACTCTAGTGGAGGCTGAGAGCCAGGCACAGCTATACCTGTAGCTGTTTATATATAAATATATATATATATAAAAAAACCCATATAACAACTACCATTTCGAACTTGTGTTTGTGACATTTGTTCAGCATTCAACTATTCCCACTGACATACAACAGTCACTGAGTTACTCAAATGTAACTATCATAGCTTTTATACTTCAATTCAGTTTATGAGCCACAGACATCCCTCTCCGGCCCTACACAACAGAAATGGACTGTCCTTTGGAAAGAAACCTTTGTTTTTTCTAATTGTATCCAGTACCTGTGTCCTCTTCTCCAAACACTGCACGTGAAATTACTAAGAAAACAGTTCTCATAAGTGACAGAAAAATTAGCATGCTCTCAGAAGCGTTTTACAACACAAATGCATTCAAAAGAAATATTGCAAAAGACAGACCACATATCCAGTAGAGAAAGTCACTGTCTGCATCAGTCAGACAGTATTTTCCGAAATTTATAGCAAGTGGTTTTGGTGTCTTGTTCACACAAGCCCACTGGAGAAAAATAAAGTAGATATTATGCTAAACTGTAGCTTGGACTCCTCTCCACTCTTTTGTTGCAAGTCATGCCGTGACATGGTCTATCTGCTGAAAAGCTGCTCGACTTTCTAAGCCTTGGTGTGACTGTAGACAGAGGTAGATACAAATAGGGAAGGAAAGAGGAAGGTGGAGCACTGTGGTCACTTAGAAGAAGCAGAAGAAATAGTGTTTCATTTGTGTGTTTTCAAAAGCAAAGTCAAGCTTTAATTGCATTTCATACAGAAAAAAATTACTGAGCCAAAAAACCCCTGAGAGAGATGACTCATACTCCAGTCAGTCTCCCTTCTCAGGTGCCTCTCTGAAATATCATTTTGCTCTGGGAACGGGGGGGTGGGGGGGAGGACCAAACAACAACAAAAAACCACCAATCCTAAACCTCAGCAGTGACAACTGCGGTCGAAAGCAGGCGAGAAGCTCCAAGCCCACCAGTGCAGCACTTGTCCCCAGCATGCTCGCAGAAATCCGAACTACGCTCAAACGCCACTGCAGGCAGCTCCTAGCACAGCTCAGCAGCATGATACAAGCCTCCCAAATACAGCACCGCGAACACCTGTGTTAGCACCTGGGGTTGTTCTGCAACGAATGCTAAAAGAACTTACTAAAAAAGTTCCTCACCTCACCCCTTTCGAGGTTTTCCTACACCTGGGCCAGGTGTATGCCCATTTTATGCATTTGGAGCCACTGAGCAAGTCTGACCTGATTTCTCTTTCCTAGCCAAAGCTGCAGTCTTACTTTTTATTTTTTGGACTAGGAGACAAATCTGAAGAGCTCTAATTCACATGAGACATGCCTAGTGTTCCCAAGCACAGTCAGGTTGAACTCCGTGACAAATATCCTCCAGGGAACAAAAATTAGAGATGGCAGGGAAAAGGAAGTAGAACATGTGCAACTCAGCACATTTATCCTCCTGCAGAAAGTGGGGAAAAGAGCATACTAGCTATTTATCATAACTCTTCCATTAATGCTTCAGAGCTATTGGGAACATCATGTATGATGTGCAACTACACCAAAACTTCGGTAGCAAATGTGTGCAATTGCCTGGTTTTTGGTTGTGGTTTTTTTTTTAATGTCCTCTCATTATCCAAACACCTACCCCATGACAAAGCATCTTACTATGGATACATATGTCTGTGACTAATGCTGGGGCACCACCCTACTCATGTACTCAGCTCAAGATTTATTGATTTTTTTTTTTGCAAACCAGTAAAAAAAAAAGCTTTGTGAAGCTGTGACATTAAGGATGGGTTTATTGAAACACTGGAGAAAAAAGAAATGCACTGTCATGGATTTCTTTTCTGTACAATATTAGAGAGACCCAAGATGAAACTCAGTTACTACAGCATATCCTGGAGCCATTTAAATCTCTTGTAACTACTTAATCAGCATTAAGCCTTGCTACAGTACGAATGTCCTATTACTTAAGGTGGTGTTGTTTGCTAACTATCTGTTCAAACATTTGATCCAACCCAGAATCAAATCCAAAGCACATTCTCCAAACCTGTTCTTTGTCATGGGGAGGGTTAAGACCTGCACACACATGGCTGGAACGAGCAATACACCGCTTACTCTTGTTTAAGTTCCTTGCATAAGAATCCAGCCCACCCAAAGGGGTGGTCTTTGCCCTGTAGCCCACTGGGCACTAAACACAAGGTGTCTGGCACTGGCGCAAGCCCACACAGGCAGCAGCAGTGGTGCAATGTCTTCACAGAAACAAACAGATCAATGGTGTAGAAGAAGCTGGGAGGACTAGAATGAACGTTGTTATCAAAAGCTGGGAGCACTGATAAGTCTCTGAGATCGGAGGACAACTTTTTAAATCCATCCAAAATAACCCATTTTAAAACTGGAATAAGTCAGTTACTGTTAACGGTCTTGTTTCCAAACAGTGATCTCATCATCTATAAAACAGCCATTTTTGAGCTCCAGGAGCACAAGAGGGGACCCTGCTCCCTCTGTGCGTTCTGAGCTGCACTTCTTCGGAGACCTGGGCTTGTCCTCCTGCAGCGCCGGGGCGGCGGGTGGGCCTGGGCTCTGCACCTCGGCTCCAGCCAAGCGTGGGAGTCTGGATGGAAAACGCTGACCCAAACTTAACGACAGTGTTATGAATGGCACTGTGTAACGTTATTATTAGTCTCCCCCTTCCTGCACTGAATTGCTTGCTAAGAGCAGCTAAACTCCAGCTGCTTTTCAAATCTAAATGCTTGGCAGCTTTCCATGTCCTTCACTGCCACAAAGAAAACATTTAACCCTTCCAAGGCCTGCCAATAAACTTTTAGATAGCTGTCGTCTTTTACCTCCAGAAGGGCTGGTGGAGCAAAGCCCAGCTCTAAGAAGGGTCACTGCCACCCAGTGTCCCCAAGCAATCGCCTGCAGAGATGGGCGATGCTGAAATTGATTTCAGATTCTTGAAAGGGTTTCATTTCCCAACTGAAGCATATAATCTAGACTCCTCTTATGCACCAGGTGCCTTAGAAGAGTCAATCCACTGTGGTAATTTGGTAGCAAACTCAAACCAGACCAATTTCCCTATCTAGAAATTGGCCTACATTGCTGGTTTCATGAAGACACTCCTCTCAAGAGCAACCATGCTGCTGGAATATGGCTCGCAATATATCTACAACAGCCCTCATCAGAACAGGGACTTTTTTCGGTGAGGTGCCAATTCGCTGTCTGCTGGACCTACGTGTTATGATTCTCCCAGTGAGCTGAGCCAACTCTGGTCCCGAATGGGTGCCGAAGGGGCTGCAGGTGAGCCTGCTGCACCCGCACGCCCTGTGCCCCAACCACTGCCAAGCCGGGAAAGTCTTGCAGAGCAGTTGCTGCCCATGCTGCCAGGTACAGAACAGCCTCGGGACAGCAGCGGTGACAAGCCGGCGACCCTGGTGGGGAAGTGGCAGGGAATCTCTTCTAACACCATCAGACCCTTCCTTGTCATCACGGCAGTCGGTGTCCTGAATAGTCTCGCTTGTCCCTAACCGAGCTAAAACAAGTCTAATGTTGTAGTATTTCCATAAACCGCTTTTTCTAGCCCACTGATAACTTCTAAATGCTTTTCTCCCTCGTCAAGTTTTTTTTTTGTTGTTACTTTCATTTTTTGATTTTAACATCCTTCAGTTAATCAGTGATAATTATTAACCAAAAAGCTCCCACTTCAGTGATATTAGAGAACTACTCTACACTTTGCTCTATGTTCTGTGCCTGCAGTCCAAAACTGCAGTTTTACTCTGCTGTTACGTCCTTTTGCAAATCCACATTAAGTTTGCCTCATCAGAAATGTCCACCAACCACATATTTTCAATAATCATTAAGTACAAGTTTCTCTTGTTAATTAAAGCCTGCCCTCCTCTGTTACAAGGTCTGTTGGAGGCTCATTTATTTTCTTACTCATATTTCTTACTCTAATATTAAAGGCCTATTTTAAAGTTTCCATTAACTGTTTCCAGCAGTGACAGTCTGTCTTGGGCAGATTTAACACTAGCATACTGCGGCAGCAGGCCAGGAGCAAGTTTATGCGACTTCAGCACTAGATACCACAAATCTGTCAGACTTAAAAGAATCTACAATTAAAATAATATTGACAAAATGTCAAAGTTTGTACAGCTATCAAAGATTAGAGGTCTCCTACTGACTTAATTTGGCCATAACTAATTTATATGTAAAGCATGAGATGAAAGCTTTGGCTAAATTTATACTCCCAGCATTAGTGGCCTATTTTCGCAAGGTACCACATCTCCTGGATGTGAAAAGTGCTTAGTTTACACTACCCAATCCTACCAAGACACAATCATCTCAAAACCACTGGCTTAGAGCTCCATCACTACTTCAATTTTAATGAACTAAATCCCAAAGGAGTTATCTATCTAAATTAATGATACCTATGATACCACTTTATAAGTAGTAGAGGCGAATGAAAAATTTTGCTTACATTTAGATTATGAAAGTGGTACTTCTTTATAGAAAATGCCATGGAACAAAGGAAAATGCTGTAATATTAAACAGTATCATATGGAAGCCTGACAGAGGCTGGATTAAAAAAAAAAAAGAAAAATAGAGATTTTCCCTTTACAGGCATAGTACTCCTTCTGGAGTACAGCAGAGGTGAAGATGATGCCTGGCAGCTCCCAAGGATGAGAGGTACATGGCACAATTCATGAAGTGACACCCATCCCCAGTCCAACCCACAGGAATATCCGCCAGGTCCGCCCATGCGTTTGGAAGCAGCTGCCTTCCTTCTGCTGCCTGGGGCGGTCAGAAACACTCCAGCACTCATCAGCTGTAGGAAACCACTCAACTGATGGATGCAGTAAGCTCTATACTGTGATTCTGGATAAAAAAACCCTTCCTAACTCTTCTTCTTCCTGAGCACGATCTGCTAATGGCATAGTCCTACCAGTCTTCACTCACACAAAGAGCCAGCTTCAGCCAGGGTCTTCATCTGTTTGGCTGCAGGAACAGCTCCTAACACCAGCGTAGCCAGGCTCTAGCATGGTTCACACTGCCAAACCGGCATCACTCAGCGTTCCCAATTCAAAGTTGTTGTTTTCTAATCTAGCAGCAACATTTTCTAGTAACACTTCACGCACAACAGACAAACTTGCACACAGACTGCACGAATTGCAAGTGTCTCTAGTGCAAATTTTTTCAATGAAGTTGTTGTGTATAACTTGCATTAAACTAGAGGCAGAACCTCTGGTGAGAGAAAAGGATCAAGTGAAGAGGGATGGAAAGCAAGGATGGAGTAGAGGGAGATCAGTATGGGCATAACCCCAGCTGCTGCTGTATTACAGCCTGTATTTCTGTTTTCCAACAAACTGTAGGTTACAACAGGAGCAGGACCCAAGCAGCTCGGATTTTCTTTCAGCAGCCTTGTTTACCACTTAGCAGGACAGACTTAATAACTTTCTGATGACTTAATACAATTACTTCATATATATTATGACTACATTATGAAATCTCCTTCTCTTTTCACAGTTGTACTTCAGACAGTGTGTTACATCTAGCTTGTATTCTACAGAAATAAACAGATGTGGGGACACAGCAATTGGATCTTCTTCAAACAATGACTAAATGCTGTTTCCAGAGATTTCCTTTGTCTCTCGACTCTTATCTTACAGCTACAAGAGGCTTTGAAAAGCCAAAAACACCACAGGGGCAGTTGTTCTGAATGTATTTACGCCACAGCAGCCTCCTCCTTGCAGGACATGCTTTGAAGGGAGCAGACAAGTTCTGTGCGCAGAATACGGTACACTGAAGTTGTGTACCAGTAATTAGCAAGATAGTGTTTTGTCCACTCACACTCAAAGTGCACGCTCTGTGCCTGTTATAAGCCCACTGACCTATATTTCCATAAAGCAAGGGGGAGGGGGAATCAATCTTTGGCCATATAAGAGTATCACACTGCCCTCTTTCTATTAAAAGAAGGATTATTTCCCCAAAGAAATATTTTGATAAATCACACTATTATACTGTATAAAAATCTACATGTAGGCAAAACTGGCAGCAGCAAAACAGAAGAGTCCCTTTGTTATGAAAAAAAGCTATGTTCATTGATCCCTGCTAGTCTTTCCTCCCACAAGAGCTTTTGTCCAAGTTCCTCTGAACTCAAATGGCTGAGACACTGTGAAGATCAAACAACTTTGTTAGAATAACCACCAGAACATACATTGCCATCATTAAGACACAAAAAGGGCAAGTCTCCATTCTCGATTCTGCATTTTAGGGCAAAATACCATGACAGTAGAAGTGGTGGCATCCAATTCTTGGAAGCAGTTGTCAGTGCCTGTGCTGACACGACCATCTATATTGCTAGTTAGCCATAAGCTGTCCCAACAAATGTAGCTCCTAGAGCTGCTGACTATTTTCATATTGGCCACACAACTAACACCATGAACTTCCTTAGATATTCTCGAAAACCAGATCCAAACTAGTCATTTATCAGGTTGAAATCAGTCATCTTTTCAATCCCCACAGCAATGGAGGGCCAGGATAACCCAGATACGAAAAACCAAGGATACCTCTCTAGCTTCCAGACCTAAGCTACCCCACGCAGGAGCAGCTTGGATTTCATTGCATGCGATTACTCAATACCTGGTTATTCCTTCAGTATTTCCCCTTCAGTCCTGGCTACATCAGGAACAGCTCAGACCAGTGCCAGCCTGAGCCATGGAGGACAGGTAGCTTTGGCCAGCTATCCTGGGTTTCTCTCATCTGCTCAACTTTTACAGCAGCAGACACCTCCCTCCGGGGAATCAAATGCTAAAAAGTAGCAGGGGTTAATGAGTTAGCTACACTCTCTAATGAAATAAAGGGAGAGAATACCAAGCAATGTCAATTAAAAAAATCTGGACCCCTCCTTCAACTGCAGATGATCCAGTGGGCATTTATGGGGAGCTGAGGAGGAAGACTTGATGCATTACCACCCCAAACTTACTTCACCAAAAAAAAAAAAAAAAAAAAAAAGATAAAGAGGAGTATCAGTAAAAGTACATCAAAACTAAACTTGAAAACCAAAACAGAGGGTAAAAAAAAAAGAATGTATTTTGATACAGTCACAAGGGCGGCAACAGCACCGCAATGTCATTTCTGATACTACAGGCACATCCCCTAGCTGGCTCTTTGTGCTTCTGCCCAAGCGATGTTTTGTTACAAGCCACGTTCTTAAAACCTACCGTATGTGACTTGAAAATAAATCTCAGGGTGCAGTTCTGAGACAGTCTATCAGCACAGAACTACTAGGTGAAACAAAGGAATTTTTTTCCCAAGCATATTACAGTACTGCTTTGAGGCACACTGTAGTACACGCTCTTTCCTATTTTCAAAAAATGCCAATCTGACCCAAACAAATCTTGCTTGGATAGCTTGCCAGGGGTCACCTACTTTAATGGAAGCAGTGCCAAGCACAGGCGAAACAAAGCAATCTCCCTGCTTCTGCCTCCTAAAATCACACTACCAGTAAAGCGGAAGTTTTCACCCAGCGGGGGAGGAGGGGGCCTCTTTAATTAACAGTTTGCAAAGTAACTTCAAGCCATTGTTTCACTGATTAGAGCGTTTCCAGCTACTCTTTCAATTGTGCATATTGATTTTACATCTGTTAAAAGATTATAGCTGCATACAAGCTATATGTCCTCCCGCTGCTCATGCAGAAACCCTGGGCAGACTAAAGGTCGTAATGAAGGTCACGAGGAGCCGTGACTAAAGAGAAAGACTCATCCTACTATTGCCGCAGCACCGATAGGCACCCAGCAATTTAATTAGAACAACGAAAAGATCCCCCAGCAAGCGTGCTACCACGTTAATTCCCAAGCAATAGAGTATCTATTAACTGTAACTGAAACTTTGAGAATCATATTTAGAGTTCTATAATGTCAGAAGAACAAGAATTCTTTTTAATATTTCTTTAAGATCTGAAATACACAGTGTTCAAATGGTCACTTTCAATGCCCCCATTTTCAGTATTAATTCATTTTTGGACACGGAGTTTCTAGGCAGCAACCATTACAGCAAGAGAAACGCTGTTGTTAACATCTTTCCTCTGAATATATCAGTGCACAACAACAATAGAGAAATCATGAGCAGATGCCTCCTTGAATACGTGCAAAGCACATCAACTGAATTTCCACGACAATTCATCTTCTTTGGAATGGATTTTTATTATGTTTCAAACGGATACAAACGACATGCAGTATTTCCTTTTTGTAAAAATACTCAGCTCTCATCATTCTTTAAGAAAAAAAAAAGGAAGCTGTCGGTATAAAAATCACTTCAATGAAAATAAAAAGGTGGGAAGAAAACAGCTGCCATCTGCAGCCATCTGCAATGTGCTGAGCCAGCATGCAGCAGCATGCTGCTGTCGTACTGTTATCACCGCCTTTGAGCTTCCTGCACTAGACAAAAGACAGGTTTTTAAAAAAAAAAAAAAAGAAAAAGAAAACTATTCACACTGTGACCCTTCTAATTCTTTCAACACAGTACAGAACAAGAAATCCAGTCCTCACATTAAATGTGTGTTCCTTCACAGGAATCCTGTTCCTTCAAGGAACAGGCTCGTCACTGCTTTGCTTTTAGAAACGGAGCTTTACCAATCCACTTTTACATTTGGAGCACGTTTAGCAGCTGATTTCCAGCTACACTGCTCACTGCAGACATAACTCTTTCAGTGTATTTTAGCATTATTCAAATATGCTTCTGTATGCACAGTTCAAAAAACCAGCAATGAATCAAGGATTATCTTCTACTCACTGCTGTGGAGTATTATTTGAGCATTACACCTGGGCCCAGAAGGGACCTAAAAATCCACAGGTAATCAGTTCTGCAAGAGCCTTTGTGCTCAGAGGCTTTTCCATTGTAAGTCAAGGGTTGCCACGGGATCCCTGAACAAGGAGAAATGGGGGAGAACCACCTTTATCCCCAGAGGGTTACACTGAAAGCCGTGTCACACTGCTGCCTTACTCCCAAATTCAGTGCTGATAAACACATCGATTTCTACAAGCTTCCAGGGCGAAAAAGACAATTTGCAAATGCACCTCCTGCAGCTTTTCCCATACAACGTATGGAATGGCAGTAAGTGATGTGCGATATCAACCCTGCAGCCACTCCTGCAGACCCGACAATCACAACATGACCGAGCAGAGCGACCCTCTGAAGGTCACACTTTGCAACTCACCAGGCAGAGAGGGGGAAACGCTGTGCTTTTTACTTTTTTTTCTTTTTAAATAAAATATCCTTTTCTCCATGACTCACCCACCTGCAATCTGGTTTTATAGAAGTTTATGCAAAGCGCTCAGCTCTCTTACACAATTCTGCTTGCTTTTATTTTTTTTTTCCAGCAACTTGACCGTGTAACTGGTCCACCTGCCTCCGCGTCCACCTGTCCCACCCTGGCCACCTCTGGATTGCACTGGTAGTTATACTGGCACTCAGGCAGCTTCATTTCGTTGAAGCATAAAGCCACCCACAAAGCCCTGCTACAGAGGCTTTCTAGCAAAGCTCACTATATTCTGCAATGAAGAGATGACTTTTTTATTTTAGCTCCTTAAACAAAAGGAGCTCGCTCCTGCTCTTTGCCATCATCTCACCCCAGCCCTCTGTCTTCTTCTCGCCTCTTTCTCTAGATCAACAACCCTGCTCCTGTTTCTTTGGTGACCATGAAGAGTTTCTCTCTCAACTCATTCTGCCTCCATGGGGTCTCCAACTCTCTGTACCTCCTAGAGGCGAGGTTTCTAGAAAAGCTGTTACACCTTCCTTCAGTGCAACCAAAACTCTTACACTGCCAAAACTCCAAGCTCCGTTGCTCCACAGCAACCAATTCTACCATCAACTTTCAGAGCTTTTCAGCCTCCTTCACTCCAATTAATCCAAATATTACGACTAAAGGCATCTTCCTTCCCCTTGCTCCAAGTCATATTCTCCATGAAAAACGTGCCTTTTCCCCCCTCTTTCTGCATTTGACACCATTTTAATGACATTCATATCTCTGACCTCTTTTTCCACTCTTCACCCTTCTGCTTCCAAAAGCTGCAAATCCTCCTCTGCTACTGTCCTTTCTGCTTAGAAAGAACTCCTCTAGAGATTAAGCATTTTTTTCTTTCTTTCTTCTCAAAGATTCTTATCATGAAAGACAATAAAACTTTCAGCACTTTCCCTTCTCTAAGCTGTTCACCTGCATATGCAACATTACAGATTAGACACTATTCAGAATGGGGAAGGTAATTTACTCTACACCATGCAAGTGTGCAAGTGTGCACAGAAGATAAGTGTTCTACAAGCATATTTTTGCTATATGATTGACATTACCTCAAGCTTCTTTGACCTTTGCAATATATCCAGAAATATTACAGCAATAACATTGAGGATTTCATATGATTTCGTTGCATCAAAAACGTATCCCCCCTTCCTCCACTTATTTAAAAAGGGAAGAAAGAGCCCTCTTGATTTGATACAGAATACAGGTCAGACTACATGAACCATAGGACTTCGAATCTAGAATACATTGTAATAAACTACTTGAATACACTTTTGGCCACTTACCAGTAGCACACAGTCTGTAATTTAGAGCACAATAAAATGTTGTTTACACTTATTCTCTGCTATAATAAAACCTATGCCTTCTTTAAGCATGGCTCGTGATACAGCTTTTAGGGAATGCAGAACATGGAGGCTTTCCTTCCTTGGCTGCAGGGGAGATCTGTTGTGCGTTTTCCTGTATGGGTTACCAGTGTGTTCAAGAGGGAGAAACAGAAAGCAACACAAAGGACTATTCAGCATCTTAGCTATAAATCCTAGTGGGAAAGAGAAGTGTAAGCATAACTTTAGGAATACTATTCCTTCACTGACGATGTTAAGGAAGCCTGGAGAACTTCAGCAATCAGATTACTGTGTATTTATAGAAGAATTGTCAGCCATCATCACTCTGAGCAACCAACCAACCTAACGGCCTACCATGGTGAAAACACTGACTTCAAAAAATAAACACTTGCTAGCAATTAGAACAGTCAAATGTTGTGAACAGGCTGTGTCCTGGGCTTCCCAGCAATGTCTCTTCCACCTCTGTTCACATATTTTAACTGCAAGGCCCAGAAAGCTGATACAAGCAGCTGTAATCTTGCTATGTCTGAGCATATGGAGAGATGACTGCAAGCAGTTGCGTTACTGCACCTGTAAGGCAGTCGTGGTTGGAGTGGCCTGATCTAATACAGTGCGTCTTATGTTTCCAGTGAGTGAAGATCAGCTTCCGTTTGAAGCTGTTCTAATCAGAGGGCTGGCAATTATCTGTGTGTCCTTCAGTGAAGCATTTGGCTACCCACAACAGAGACCAAGTTCTAGGTCTTCACTGAAGAATAAAGATGTCAGAGCTGGTTGGTTAGTTTTTGGGTTTACTCTGAGAGTATGGGTGAGCTTCATAAGCCATAAACTTAATTAAGGAAATTATTTACAGGATTTGACTAGAGCATGAAGGTTGTTAGAGTCACTTGGGCCTCTGGAAAAACAAACTCATGACCAATTCCTCCAATGTGAGGCAAGGATGGAGGAATAAAACTGACAGATCTCTACAGAGATCTACATGCTGGGTATCCCTTTTCTCTAGAGTTAAAAAAAAAACCAAACAAGCCCCCAGGATAAACAATTGTGTTGGTGACAGAGCTGAAAATCCCAGCATTATCAACAGAAAAAAAGGAGAGAGTCCCCTGCGTATAGCAGGGCCAAGTCACTGTGTGGTGTTCATTATCATTCAGATTGACACACACTTTCTTGATAAAGCCTATTAGACGATAATGCAGAACAAGAAATTTTCTTCAGAACAAACCTCAGAAAAACAGCTTCCATTTTGTAGCCTCAGAGCAATAAATTACTTATATGTTGCTGATAACTTGTTTGTTGTTGTTTTTTTTTTTAACATGCTATTTAGTACATGCTATTGTACCATGACACGGCAGCTATTTTTCTTAATGTATAAAAGCTCACACATTAAAATCTATTTCCTTCTTTAGTGTACATAATCAGAACACCTTTTACTTTCCTGGGAAAGAATCACTCATTTATTTTTCAGCTTCTCTATACTGGGCATGGCTACCTCATGACTTCACAGGCAAATCACCTTATGAAATCTGTTCTGGTGCCACTAAACAGGAGAGATGAAAGAAGATTAAAAAGGAATGGCAATTGGCAGTTACTCAGGAGCAATTACTCCTTCCAGTGACTCTTCCAGGACACAGGAGCTGCTGAGCTAGCTAATGACAGCAGTAAAACTCATAATCGGTAACCACCCTGTCGGCCTGTCTTGACACGCCAAAGTTGGATAATTCAACAGAAAGCGTCAAAACCATTCGTGTCTGCTACAGCAACTCCAGGTGTACCGAATGCCACTCTTCTTCCAAAAACAACTCATTGCTTCCATGCAAGTGTCCTGAGAAGACACAAAAGGAATGACAGATCTTAAACGTGCAGTCTTGAATGAGATTCCAATCGGTGTGGGGCAACATCTGGTTTCAACCCACCACCACCGCTACTGCCAGTAGCATCTCAAGAGGAGCTGCTGCCTGATGCACTTGACCACCCTCCTTGTGCCACTACTAAGGACTGAAGAGATTTTTTTCAAAAACGCCCCAGCAACAGTAAAATTCTATATCCTATCAGATAGCTACAAAACAGCAGATAAAAACTTGTGCAGCCAGTCTTGACAAGCAAATCTCCCTTAAAAATAAAGCAGAGATTCAGCCTCAGTTGATTTCCTGACTTTTTTTTTTTCTTTGAAACTTCCTTTTAGCTTTGACAGAAGGAGCCCTCTGCCTGGCCAGAGGACACACAATCAAACATTTTCCACATCCTTCCTCTTATCTGGCTCAAATCCAGAATGGTTGAAATGGAAGTAAAGTTTCCTGTTTCCCCAGATATCTTGCAAGTCAGTTCTCTCAATAGCCAATAATACAGAACTTCCAAAATACACACTATAAAGACTAGATCTGCCTACAAACATTCTCTACAACAAGATGGAGAAGAGCCACGGTAGTTTTTCTTTCATCAGCAGTCAAAAAAAATGAAGGAAGGAATTTCCACTATGTCTCTGCGGTATAAAACAGTAGATCATATTCCACCTTCATCCTCAACACTTTCAGACTGCAGCAGCATTCTTCACAGCACAGAATCTCCTTGGACTAATATCAACATGAAACTTTTACCATGAGGCAGTCTAAAGCTAAACACAACAACAGGGACTGGGGAAAACCACACTGCTTATCTTGTTCACTAGCTTACAACAGCCACAACAAGTTCTCCTTGATTTCTCTCACACAGTGCTTTCAAATTAAATTTCCTATTAGATCTATAAATCATCACAGGAGGCCTGTGCATATCCTCCTGTTTCCACTTACCTGGACAACAATGGTGAAATAGCAACTATTTGAACTTCTGCCGCTTTGTGATGCATTGTACAAGAGAAAAGCCAAGTCCCTCAAGATGGTCATGTTGACTTGGCTTTTTTGTGGGCCAGGAGAAGGCTGGTATCTCTGTCCACACACCCTGCCTCACTGTTCCCTACCAGTAATTATAAGGCAATTCTCAAACCAAAATGCAATACACAAATAGGCATCTTCAGAGGAAAGGGACCCCAAACCACACATGGTCAATTGGCCCAGATGTTTTCATTTTAACACTAACACTTTCAAGCCATTTCTTCTTCTCCTCCTCACCTCTTCACCCCACCACAATTTACCAGCAGCAGAAGAAACAGCTAGGCTAAAAAAAGGGAAGGAAAGGAGAACGCAGGCACTGAGATGACACAAAGCGACATGCAGAGAAACCCCTAACTGCAAGGTTCCAGTTATCACATTAAGTTTGGATTTTTATTTTTCTTTAACCGAGTTCAGTTTCCATTCAAAGTCTAAAATCAGTCACATCCAGTTAATTATCATCAGCCTTTATTTCTAGTCAAGTAACTAAATGCATCTTCCCCCGTTCAGCAAAAGAGAGCTTAAAAAAAGTCTTTAAAAAAACCCAAAAATCTTCACAAGAAACCTGACGCCACCCACTTTGCCTCTTCCTGCAATCTTCAGTTCTCACTTCGGTCCATCTCACACAAGCGCGTTTGTGCACAAGGGTGCGTGGGTGAGGTGGAAGGACGAAGCACAAGAAAAAACCCACCCTAAAACCTTGCAAACTGACAGCTCATCTGAGGGTTGTGTAAAGCAAAACGCAGCTCCAAGCAAAGGTGGCTGAAACATGGCAGTATCTAGAAGGAAAAATCACCTCCAGCTGCAGTGACGCAGGGAGCTGGATTGAAATCTGCCGACCAGCACGCTTTTGAGCGGCGTTTGGAATCCCTTATGGACACGATGCTGCCTCTGGGGTGGGGAACTTTTCCTTTAAGCTGTTCTTAAACGTTAGGAAATAAAGACAAGAGTTCTGTGTGTGCTTGCAGGGACTGGTTCCTTGCCTAAGCAGAGCACATGGCCTGATTCCAGCTCTGTTGTCGTACAGCCAGGACCCATGAAATTAAAGAAGAGCTTGACTGGCCTGTTTGATCACCTCTGACAGTTTGCCCTACAAATCTCCTTCTCTGTCGTACCCCAAATAGAGGTACTATTGAACCCCCACATCTCCACAGAAGTAACCCACATTTCCTCACGAATTTTACCAAGTATTATCCACATATTTGTTACTATGTCCCAAAGAAGTTAAATCAGCCACTTCTGATTTTCAGCTGAGGTCATGTAGCGTACATTGAGATTAAGACATGGGCTCTTAGATAACCTCCCCTCCTGGCAGGGGAGGCCAGTCGAGACTCATACCCAACACTTCAAAGGACGGTGCAAGAAAGCTCATGAGTAATAATTGCGGATTGTTTACCACATCCATCTGTGGTTTACAGTCTCTGTAACTTCTACCCAGTCTAAATTTAAGCAATGGTTTGAGCTCTCAAAACAATCTTTTCTGCATCAGTGCCACAGAGACTCCTGCTGAGCTACAGATTTCGTAAGTAATTAAACTTTTAAGTCAATTTTTCAGCGATTATTTCCCCTCAGAAATAGGCAGTTTCAATACTAAAACAATAAAAAGTCAAAGGTACTATGAGGTAGTAAGTTAAGCAACCTATGAAAAAGTAAAAGCCATCACTTTCATGAGAGAAAACACAAGACTATAAACTTTACTATTACTCCTTTGTGCAATTCAGTGTTTCATTATGCTCCCACATCCTTAGAAGTTAGGGTGGAAAAAGTGATAAAAGGGGAAATCATGCCCCAAATATTTTGCAGCAAGAAAATCTGTACTGGGAGCAAGGCAGAAAAAGTACATCCAAAGCATCTCTGCGCTTGCACTAAACAGATTCCTCTGCTTTTTAAGGCAGCAGTTCTCGGACTGAAGGTACTGATGTGCAGTACCCACAGCACCAGCGTGGCCCAGATGCACAGTCACATGTCCGTCAAATGAGCTGGGACACAATACAGGCATTACTGCAGAACCAGTAGGTATCTGAACAAGGCAGAGTGAATTTGTACTGGGTCAGAACCATTGTGGCCACAACAGGCTGGTTCAGTGGATGGAACCAGAAAGCTGGGTTTACTGTGCTGCTGAATTACAGCTTCGGCTGGTTGTATCACCTTGCTGAAGTCTCGGAGAGACAACCCATCTTAGTAGCTGCCAGTATTAAGCAGATATCGATCAGCTCAAGAATATTCCTTATTTTGGTTACACAGCACAGGAAAACATAACCACAATACAAGCTGTGGCGCGCACTGTGCGCCTTCACTCACCTCTTTCAGTTCCTGTGCAACAGAATTAAGGCGTTCATTTTCAGACTGGGTGTTGGCAAGGACATTTCTCAGCTGCTTCAGTTCTGTCTGCAACTCCATAACCTTCTTCATGTAGTACTCTTCCTTGGTAGCCGATTCCTGAATCAAGGTCTCCTCTCTGCTCTCTCCGTCTGCTGCTACCTTCTTGTGGTTGGTATGGGCCTGTCCAAAAGCCTAGGACAGTCAGAAAACAAATCTTTTATTAGTAAACCCAGAATTTTGTGTAAGTAACTTCCATTTTAAACAGTTGAAACTATTTACTCTCGTATTTCTTTGATGCAGAACAATGCAACCTTTTCCTACATCCTCCTCTTCTGGGATCAGACCTTTAAATGCTATCAAGCGGCCAACACAGGGCTCTTGAAAGTAACACACAGCACCCAAACAGTGTTTTGTAGAACCTCATATAAACCCTTGTGGGACAATAAGGTATTGATCTGAATTGGTTGTTAAGGCAAGACTTTGGTTTTCAACAAGACGACTGCAAGATGACCAGATACTTCTGCATGCGCATATTTTCTATAGGTGGGTCAGACTCACTTCTGCAAAAACTGGATTACTGAAAACAGATTTAGTATTAACAGCCTGTTCCGTTTCTTAGGCTGGGAGCACACTTACTCTTCCTGATCCAGCTATACCAAAGAAACATATCACCACCCTCAGCTGCTTATTGCTGGGGATTACTGCCCCCTCAAACCTGCTAACCCACTGCAGCCGTAAGCGAGCAAGGTGAACAGGGCTACTCCGTAACCAGGTTAAGCTAACGTGGGTCATTCTGGCTGAAGTAGGTCAGCAGACACTCACCCAACCAGCTCTGCTGCCTACTCTCAGAGACGTCATCTCTAGCAGTACGTCAGCAAAGGGACTTAAGAGGCAGGTCACAGATCTAACCTCTTCAGCGTAGCATGCCTCTGTTTAGACCTGTCATTGTCATTTTTTACCTCCTCCTGCTTCTTTTTGGGGGTATTCATTTGGCTTGAAACTCTACCAGGTGATGCTCCTAGCAGCAGTGTTCTCCAACACACGAGCAAGCAGCCCATACAGACACCCCAGCCGCTGGACCACAGCATTTAAGAAACCCGTCAGTGGCGGCTTTCACTAATAGATGTTATAAAGCAAAGAGTTTAACATTTTAAGTAGCTGTCTATTTGTAACACACAGCCTGGCAGATAGATCAAAGTCGATGAGATTAATGAATGCTATCTTTTAACTGCTGCCTGTGTGTGCACCACAATCCAACCCAAGATGTACTTGGAGCTTTCAGGTGCCATGGCATCTTTTGGGATGCCAGTGTCCATACAGCAGGTTTTCATAGCCAACATTAATACTAGGCATTAAGCCAGGTCAAGGACAGATCAGCATCTCATAAAACTCCTTGTCTAGTCATGCACTACATTTTTAATTAATCATATTTTCCTACGTCTTCAGAAATATACTGTCAGCATAGAAAAAAGTCTGCTTTGAAGAGAAGCAGATTTCAGTATTTTATTGCTTTTGTATATTAGACCAGATGCATTAATAGTACATACAGTAATTATTGAATATACCAGGGCTGAAACAGAATGATTGAGTGTGCTAGCTCTGCCTGCAGTTAAAGACACCCACATATTGCTCCTATCAGACTAAATTTTATTTCAGATAAACAAGTCAGAGATACGGGAGACAAATATCCATTGAAGAAATTCTAGCCAGATTCACAGAGATGACCCAAGGGAAATTAAGAAGCGCCACATTTCAGACAGAAAGTAAAGCACCATCTGTGTAAGTCCTTGTCAAATGAGTTTCAACAAAGCAGCTTAAAAGCCTAATACCCAAGATCTCCATAAATGTTAAAGGGATAGCAAAAAACACGCAAGCTTCTCAAATACACTATCTTTTTTCCATAAAGAATGAAGATCCACCTTTTTTTAGACCTGCATTTATTACAAATCTCTGGCACAGAGAAAGGGACTCCGGGCATCCATTTGCGCAGTGAAGCGGCACCATTTTCTTGGTAGTGGGATGCCAACGCAGAGCACACTGAAGCTTCGGATACTCAAAGCCACGTCTGATCAGCCGGGCAGCAGAGTCCAAGCATGGTTCAATCGAGGAACTCAGTAATACCGCTAAGGGAGAAATTCTCGAGAATGACTAATTTGCTCTTAAAACTTTCAATGCAGATGCTAGGCCTTGGGTTTCTTTAACAACTGAAAAGAGAATGTTATCATTTTGCAGAAGCCACTATCGACAGTGAGTATTTGAACACAGAAACTGGCATAGCAGATGAGACTGGGCTTTGTTTTTTAATCCAATATCCTGTCTTCTACAGAGGCTAATGTCAGATGCTTCAGAGAAAGGTGCAAGAAACCCCATAATCTCCCAGAGTTGGGGACTGCCTTAAGCCTTGAAGCAGAATGCTTAATGTAAATTTGGAAGAACTATTAACATTTAGTTACCCATGTAAAATATCCCCTCATTTTTCACGGTTTTATGCATTTTTGGCCTCAATAAAATCCTACAGCAATAAATTCTGTATTTTAAGTCATACTCTTACATGACAGTTTTTTGTCAGTTTACAAGTTTCCCCACGTATTCATAAAAGATAACGTATTTTTGTTCACAGACTTAAAGGTATGTGGTTATTTCATGATCCCCTGTCAATCATTCATTGTTTTTAGAGACTTCCATCACACCCCTCTATTACCTGATGAGGCGAGGTGAAGTTCAGTAAGCTATCACCACTTTTATGTTTGAGAGGTTTTTTCCATGCCCTAAAACAGTCGGAGTCCCTTTTTAGAAACTACCTTTTATTACGGCTTGTCCCAAACGGCAAGACTAACCCAACCAAACAGGAACTGCACATGTCAGCTCACATAGACCAACTGCGGAAACAAGCTCATGGATCACCCCTACCAAAGGTTCCTGCTATTCTTTGTGGGCTTCAGTTATTTCTGCACAGCAAGGTTGTTATTCCCTCTCAGCCAGCAAGCTTGTGAAGTTTCAGCAGAAACCCTACCATTAGCTTGACGGTATTGCTGTCTAGGGTCAGGAAGCTGGGTACAGAACCGTGAGTAAATGGACTCTAACACTACACAGAACACAAGAAATCTTCAACCATCCCGATATCTGTTGAAGGGACAACACGGCAGGGCATAAGCAATCTGGGAAGTTCCTGGAATACATCAATAATAACTTCCTTCTGCAAGTGATAGAGGAGCCAATGAGGAGAGGTGCTACACTGGACCTTGCTCTCACCAACAAGGAGGGGCTGGTGGGGAATGTGAAGCTCGAGGGCAGCCTGGGCTGCAGTGACCATGAAATGGTGGAATTCAAGATCCTTAGGGCACCAAGGAGGGCGCACAGCAAGCTCACTACCCTGGACTTCAGGAGAGCAGACTTTGGCCTCTTCAGGGATCTGCTTGGTAGAGTGCCATGGGACCAAGCCCTGGAGGGAAGAGGGGCCCAAGAAAGCTGGGTAATATTCAAGGATCACCTCCTCCAAGCTCAGGAGCGATG
>NW_008825608.1:1425595-1429896 GCF_000699105.1 Pygoscelis adeliae
CCTGTGACTGGCTGGCCATTCCCTTAGCAATTCTCTCCAACACTTCTATGGGTCTGGGTGCAAAGATTGGTATTTTCTCATTCTTTTTCCCCA
Organism: Pygoscelis adeliae; assembly: GCF_000699105.1. NCBI lineage: Eukaryota > Metazoa > Chordata > Aves > Sphenisciformes > Spheniscidae > Pygoscelis > Pygoscelis adeliae. Next base: position 1,425,689 of record NW_008825608.1, read on the forward strand.
CAGAGCTGGGACATCCAGGACAGCCCAGTTCAAATCTACCTGGACTTGTGCAAAGCATTTGATACCGTCTCACACAACAAGCTTGTCTCTAAAATGGAGAGACATGGATTTGATGGGTGGACAACTCGGTGGATAAGGAATTGGCTAGACGGTTGCACTCAAAGAGTTGCAGTCAATGGCTCAATGCCCGGGTGGACACCAGTGATGAGTGGTGTCCCTCAGGGGTCTGTACTGGGACCAGTATTATTTAACATCTTGGCTGAGGACATGGACAGTGGGATTGAGTGCACCCTCAGCAAGTTTGCGTGTGACACTAAGCTTAGTGATGTGGTTGATACTCTAGAGGGAAGGGATGCCATCCAGACGGACCTTGACAGGCTAGAAAGGTGGGCCTGTGCAAACCTCATTAAGTTCAACAAAGCCAAATGTAAGGTTCTGCATCTGGGACAGGGCAATCCCAAACATGGATACAGGCTGGGCAATGAGTAGATTGAGAGCAGCCCTGTGGAGAAGGAATTGGGAATACTGGTGGATGAAAAATTGGATGTGAGTCTGCAATGTGTGCTTGTAGCTCAGACAGCCTACCGCATCCTGTGCTGCATAACAAGAAGCGTGGCCAGCAGGCCAAGGGAGGTGATTCTGCCTTTCTACTCCGCTCTCATGAGACCCCACCTGCAGTCCTGCATCCAGCTCTGCGGTCCCCAGCACAAGAAAGACATGGACCTGTTGGAGCAGGTCCAGAGAAGGGCCATGAAAATGATCAGGGGGATGGAACACCTCTCCTACGAGGAAAGGCTGAGAGAGTTGGGGTTGTTCAGCCTGGAGAGGAGGCGGCTCCGGGGAGACCTTATTGCAGCTTTTCAATACTTAAAGGGGGCTTATAAGAAAGATGGGGACAGAGTTTTAGTAGGGCCTGTAGTGACAGGACAAGGTGTATTGGTTTGAAACTAAAAGAGGGTAGATTCAGACTAGACATAAGGAAGACATTTTTCATGCCGAACGTGGTAAAACACTGGCACAGGTTGCCCAGAGAGGTGGTGGATGCCCCATCCCTGGAAACATTCAAGGTCAGGTTGGACGGGGCTCTGAGCAATGAGATTGAAGTTGGACGATGTTGAAGATGTCCGTGCTCATTGCAGGGGGGTTGGACTAGATGACCTTTAAAGGTCCCTTCCAACCCAAACTATTCTATGATTCTCTACAGACATGGTCATCAGGACAGGCAGCCTGGAACATTTCCATCTGGGTGGATTTATAAGGGAACACTTAAAAAGCACCTCTACTCTAACGAAGCTTCATTATATCTCTCTTGTACATACTTAGAAACGACCTCATGCATTGATGTTACAAGCCATTTTCATAATTGCAACAGCCTGTGTGGAACAGGAAATTTAACTTTAACAAAATTGTGCAAAATTACAGGGCAATGCAATTACCTTCCATGGCTACAGCCCAGGCCTGTTTTAAATCAAGCTATTGAAAGGAAAACTGACTTTTATTGATAGGCATGAAACCCATAAACCTTCACATACCCAGGAGTCCAGCATCTACCCATCCACTTTTGCTTTAACATTATATAAAACACAGAAATAGAAGTCAAACTTACTCTGCTCTACCAAAACCTCTATTTCTATCTACTAAGGTACCAAAATAGGGAAGAAAATTCTTCACAGTTATATCAGAATGATATTCTTTGAAGTATAATTTCTTCACAAGATAAATGAGTTTCTGACAACTCATTTGCACACACCTTGCTAGACACAATGGCTGTAAAGTGTCATGTTCTGCTGAACAGCTGCCTCAAGGAATTACAAGATGACATTAATAATAAGGGACTATCAAAGTTCCCTTCTTCCAGATTTCCCAAGGTCAGGTTAAAGGCAGAAGTCAAAGAGTTCATGAACCAAAATGCTATCTTGCTATTTGCTCAGCTAGATGTGCTCATCAGTACATTGGAAAACACTTTACACTGCTGGACAAAGGTACGATTAGCTTCCACGTATCTCTTCAGAAAGCTGCATGAGACACAGATGGAAAGCCCTCCTTTGGTTTTAACATTATCTGAAACTAACCAAAACCAACCCCCAGCCCAAACACACACAACCTCAAGTTCTGTATAGCCACTTATCTCTGGACCAAGTGAATATGAAACTTCTCAGCCAGGGTGCTCGCAGTTACGTGGTGCGAGGGCAGCACATCCCACAAGGCAGCAAGGAGCTCACGCCAAGCCCTGAGAACTGCACCAAATTGTTTGGATGCTAATTATCAGTTATTGCTAATAACTGCTGCCAAAGTTGCTGCGAAGCTGCAGATCAGCTCAAACCCTGACAAGTTTTCTCTTGTCAAGCTGCCATCCCCTCCCAGCCATACCAGTACATGTGGTCCTTCAAGCCCTCCTCCCCCAAATACACTAGGGAATGCTGTCCAAAGGCTAATTATGGCACCCCTGAAGCCAATGGGAATTTTATCATAATGAGCTGATGAAGGTTTTCCAAAATAAGTATCATCAACCAAAATGCTATTAAATCAACTTTCGTGTTTGCAGCATTACTTACATCAGCAGACTCAAAGCAATTAGAAAACACGTGCTATCATATTCTTAAATAGCCCAGAAAATCTAATTGCTAAAAATCAAGGTGATTTCTACAAGTTTAATCTTCAGCTGATGATGTTAAATTTCAAGAATTCAAAACTCTCTACAGTAATTGCAAATGGGAAAAGGAATTTGGACCGCAAACAGATGAGGCAGACTCATCCAATAACTGAGATGTTATATAAAATGATCAAAACCAGCTTACTTCAAATGAAGCCCTGGATCAAACTGCATTTAAATCAAGTTTAAAGTACCAATTTCCAAAAGACAGATTCAGTAAAAGGTGAAGTTTCCTCTAGATTTGGTGATTACACAGATTGATCTGTGTATTTTGCAGGAGGAATCTGACCTCAGACATCTTATAGATGAGCGGATAGTTTTTGCATGAAACCCATTACACTGAAAGAGACTTTTATATAAAATTTTAAGCTTTGAGAAGAAAGTATTCCTGATTCCTTGAAGATTAGCATACTTGTTAAGGTATCAAGTACTTCTTAACAAGATTGTTAAGATTTTACACCTAACCTTTTTCAAAAAGTTCCTTCATGTGCAGATGTTCACTGATCACATGAAATGTGAAGAATCTCTAAAACACACTTCTTAGAGAGTTTCAAATGCTGTGCTTCTCTCAGAATAGCTGCTGTGATACAGGAGATGCAAAAATTGATCTCAGCCACACTCAAAACCAAGACTCTAGGCCTTGTGGAAATTCAGAACAGTGCTGCTTCGTTTGCCTCTTTCTTTGATCTGTCACTCCAGACCTCTACTTAGCCAGAAGCAGGTCCTAAAAATCATGAAATTCACCTGAAGTATGCTGGTTATGCTTCCATATTTTCTGGGACTTCCTGAAATAGACCACTGAAAACAAGAGGTTCATGGAGGCTGGTCAGTTTAGCATAGCAGAAAATGTTAGGATGCCACTATCCTAAAAAAAAAAAAGCGATGCTGGGGAGAGCTCTTTCTGAGCTAGAGCAAAACCAGTACGACCTCAAATCCTCTACTGACGTCTGCAAAGAGCTGGCGTCCCTAAAGGCCTGCTGGTCTGACACTAGCCCACGGGCTGCACAGGGACTATTACGGGCTTTGGAGGCTGCCCTGTGCTGCCTCCCTGGGCACTACGCTTCGGTCGGTACCTGTCTTTTTACCTAGTGTGCAAGTCGAGGCACACACTGAACCAGAGCAAGAATGGAAAGGCAAAGAAAAGGCCTCAGACCTGCTTAAAGCAACAAGGAAAAAGAGTCACCCCCACCCCCCGCACCCCACCCGAGATGTTACAGAGGAACAGTAGAAATAACATCTCCCTCTTACTCAGCCAAAACGATGGGGAGAAAGAACATGAAAGAACACACCCAAGAAAACAGAAAACAAAAATATTTCAGCAAAGGAGTTTCGTAAGATAAGTTGCTTACAAATTCATTTGTCATCTAAAACTGAACTAAAATGTTCTTCATTAAAAGAACCGGGGGGCAGGGGAAGACAACTGCTTATACACGATTTGAAGGATTAGGAAAGAAGGAGGAAAATCTTGAAGGGGCCCAGGGCTCCACAATACAAGTCAACTTCTGGACAGTATGTGTCATCCTAGTAACACACAAAATTTCATTCCTTCGGGGGG
>NW_008825608.1:1430017-1431161 GCF_000699105.1 Pygoscelis adeliae
AGCCTGAACACAAGCCAAAATGATCATTTAAAAGAAAAATCTACCTTTTTTTTCCTCCTTTGGTCAGCTTATCTCACATTCTTTGGCTGCTACGTTAGAAACAGTTGAGAATTAACAAAAGAAAAACCCAACATACTCTAAAACATGCATCAGAAACCAAGGTCAGATTTTCAAAGAGATGCAGGTACTTGCTTAACCAGTTTATACATGGCCTAGAGCCAAGTACTGGGCATTGGTTATCATGTGGAGACAACCCCACTGAGCTTGATAATGCCTCTTCATACACACGACAACAAAGGATCGTTTAGTCCTTTTTGAAACAAGCTCTCTGCTGTTTCATCACAAAACTGAAGTAAGTACACAGCTTATTCTTTGGAAGAAAAAAAAAAGTCTCACATACTGATTGCTCACCCCAGTTGGTCATGAGTTACTAAATAGCCATCTCAGCAGCAGGAGAGAAAAAAGCATTAAAACTATTAGTGATTTTAACGTCTACTCTGTAATTGCTTAAGATTTGCAATACACTCATGAAGTGAAAGCATTGCAAATTTGAATACATCCTTCTTTGTCTACAAAAGTCCTAACAAGGGCACATAAGAAAACCCACATATAACAGTAAATTGCTTTTAACACTTTTAAATGAATGCTAGCCAAGGATATTTTCAACCTCTAAGTGGCTTTAACACTGTGCTCAAGTTGCATCACCTGACTGAAAAACAGCTCCTAGGAGGGAGCTGGGGACTCCCCGTGCATCACCCCATCATCTCCTGGGCAGGTTAAGGCTGGAGCTTGAGAGACGAAGCTCTCTATTTTAATACACCCTCCTTCCGTGCAACATTCAGGGATGTCATGACACCTCTCTTCCTCAACATGTCAAGAATGTCAAACCTTTCTTCAATAAACACAAAAGGTTTGAGTGTTTCTGAAATTCTCCTCTCCAGTGTTTATGGGTAAGGATGAGGGGGAAGGCCAACGAGGCAGATATCCTGCTGGGAGTCTGTTATAGACCACCCAACCAGGATGAAGGGGCCGATGAAGCATTCCACAAGCGGCTGGCAGAAGTCTCTCAATCGCTAGCCCTTGTTCTCGTGGGGGACTTCAACCTCCCGGACATCTGCTGGAAATACAACACGGCAGAGAGGAA
>NW_008825608.1:1433399-1438264 GCF_000699105.1 Pygoscelis adeliae
CTGCCCAGGGAAGTGGTTGAGTCACCATCCCTGGAAGTATTTAAAAGACGTGTAGATGAGGCGCTTAGGGACATGGTTTAGTGGGCATGGGGGTGTTGGGTTGATGGTTGGACTTGATGATCTTGGAGGTCTCTTCCAACCTTAATGATTCTATGATTCTATCTGCAGGTAGAGAGAAGGACAGATGCCTTGGTGAACAGGGACAGTAGCACGTCTTCCAGTGAATGACACTTACGCTGCCAAATTTTCATAGCGTGCAGCAGTTCTGTTTCCTTAAATTAAAACAGTTCAAGGGCAAAGAAAAAGGGAGATAAGGTAAAATTCAGGTAAATCATCAAATTTTTCCCTCTGCACAGCTCTTGCTTGCTTGCAGTCCTTGGAGCACACAGATTTCCAAGTTGGTGAAAACAGACATTGAGCAGAGTCTAAACAATGGGGCTGGGTTTTTTTGGTCTCGGGAGGTTTTTGCACTACAGTATTTACAAAAATCCTTACGTGCTCCACAATTATATACATGCAGTACTATACAGAGCACATGTTCACTGTTGAGAAGCAGGACGCTCCTGGCAACCAAGCTGTATACATCCACCAAGGGACAGCAAGGGGAAAAAAAGACTAAAGTACAGTGGTTTTGCTCCTGATGCTTCACAGACCTAAAAATTAAGCTGCTGTTTCTAATCAGGCATAAAGAAAGCTTGAAAAGTACCAACACAGAAAATCTCAATTAACATCTGAATCAAGAAGAATATCAGAAAGAGCAAAGTGGCAATATTCAAGCTTAATGTTGTTAGGGGGTGGGCAGAGACAGAATTCAGCTCAGCTGAGAGGTCTGAGTCCTGGGCTCCGGAGGCCGAGACACCTACAGGCTCCAAACTCAAACTCCCAAGATATAGGGCTACGTGCAAGCAAGCGGCCCTGCATCCCAGCAACAGAGGTGGATCATATGGTAACGTCACTAAAAATCAGAAATCCATGCAAAACACCTTGCACTTCAAAAACCTTCACTGGCTTACAAACACACATTTCAGTGCGATTTAGCTACAAAAAACCTCCCAAGGAAGGTGATATTGCACGCCATAGCATCACAATGGAGAGAGCAAGTACAAAGCAGTACCAGAAGGTAAATGATGGCCATGCAGCTAGTCTTTGACCTGTGCATCAATCAGTCACAGACCTGGTTAGAACTGAGGGTACACAGCCCACCTCCCAGCTCCCTATGGGATAAAGGAAAGAGGCACCTGTGTGCCACTTTGTGTCCTCTGAACAATTTGCTGCCCAAAGCAGTAAGCCTGTGGCATTGCCAGTCCAGAACTACAGTTGCCTGGGCCAAAGGGTTCGCTAATACTCACTACAAATACAGGATGTAAAATGTATCACTATTTGCAGCTGCTCATGTATCTGTAGACATATGGAAGAAACAGGAAAATAAGATTCTGAGGATAATGCTGGGAGCAGAGGACAGATACCAGCTTTACAGCTGCAATGCTCCAAGCTGGACAGAAACAACAGGGAAGCAGTTAATAGAAAAACAAGACTGTGTCAAAGACCGCTAGCATTGTCCCCAAGTTATCTCAGATAGGAAAACAAAACATCTAACCCAAAGCCTTCACATACTGATTAGGATCACAGACTCAGGAGCCACACAAATGAAATCACCCGAAACTGCTGGGGACGTAACAAACAACACTGTCCTTTTAGGATTCATACCATTTTTCAAAACGTTGGGTAACTGGATGCCTTTGCTACTAATAAAAGTTCATATTTACATGCGATATAAAAGAAGGGAAATTAGATAATTGCATGATAGTAATGATGCCTGGCCCCAGCACGCGCTGCTAACGGGTAGGGTGCTACCTCCAGCAGTCCTGGTTTTTCAAAAAAACCTTCATGGACATGCATTACGAACAGCACAACCATCCAGCACCTACAGGCTCCAGCTTGCTTTAGACGTGACAAAACTCTAGTATTGCAGTTTTAAAGATTATATACTTTAGAGGCCAAGACTTAAATCTTCCCCGCTGTAGAGAGCCTAAACCCAGAGATGCCCAACAGTCCTTTGTTCCCCAAACTGCTCTGTTTGAGCCGCCTTCTTTGCACTGTAGGTTATTTTGCTATCTTGAGGGGTCAGATTGCTTTATTCACGTAAATATGGAGCTAGGAAAGCAGATATAGTTATACGCTCTCTGCTTATCACAGATTCCCAGCCAGCATTAGTTTGGTATACAAGCTCTGGATAACATCAACAGCATACAAAAAACATAAGTCTCTTGCAGACATTTCTTGCTATTGATACTGAATTTTGAGGATGTTTCTCTGCTTATTCCACAAACCTGGTATAACAACAAGAAAGCAAACAAAGACTTAAAAAAAAGTCAAAGATCAGTTCTTCAATCCTGCCAGTTATCTGTAACTGAAAACAAATCAGGGAAAATAGACTGATCACTGCAATGGGAAAGAAAAAGAAATGCTAGCTTCAAGTGAACATTGAACATTTAACCACAAATCCTTCAGCTGAAGGAGAGTCAAGATGTTAGTAATGTATTTGCAGTAAAGTAATTAACATTTCATATCCAGCTTGGAACGAAAGTTATGTGCATTTCTGGAGTGACTACAAATTTGCTTTTACCAAATGCCTAACAGATAAAAAAAGGAAAAGACAAGTATTTCAAGAAAAATATAAAGAATAAACCATAATACATTGCTACAGGACATAGATCACTGGGATGAAAATACCAGCAAGACATTGGTCATTTTTCGCACATAAAACACAGTAACAACATGCGAGTATAGAAGCAAAGGTCAAGACATTTTGGAAAAGTTGTTAAAGTTCAGGCATTGGGGCTTAAGACGGTCTCTAGTCGTTAGGGATTGCTACCTTGTGCTGGTGGCATTATTCTGCATCTTCCAAATGCCTTTTTTCAGATGCTGGTCATTGGCAGAAACATGCTAGACTGAAGAGATGGCAGATCTGATTCAATATGGCAATGTATTCGTACTCCCTTATCCCCTCCTAACACTCAACAACCACCTTGGGTTTTCTTTGTCTGTGACCAGCTGCTCTTAAAATCTCATACTCAAGTGCCATGCAAAAAAAAACAAACCCAAAACAAAACAAAAAGGCACGAGAAAGGATGTGAGGAGAAGTGCTTTAATCGAGCCACCCACCCTGCCCATAGTGACAACAGCCGCAGAGGGGCATCATCTGCACGAGAAGTTCCTGCTCAGTCCCCCCCTCTCTCCCCCCTGCCCCTTCCCCCCCATTTCGTGATTTGGAGGAGTTTAATCTGTATAGGGCAGTTTTGCCTTCAGAAGTGCAGACTGCTGCTTTTCTGAAGAGCTATGTGTAAATCCACTTGCAATTTGTGTTTAAATATGCCTCTCAATTTTATGCTGAAAAGCATTCCTCATCAGGAGAGCTGGCCAGGTAACAGACAAGCTACAATTACCTTTGCAAGCAGTTTTCAAATGGTACCATGCAATGCTGGTATTCTCCTCCCCCTACATGAAAATCCCACATTTTTGTATTTTGCTCCTAGCAACTTCACTTCAATTTAATTATCAATATGTCTCATCAACATTAAACTAATCAGGATATGTTAATATGCATCAGAAGAGTAATTAGCACTAAAAGCCACTCGAATTTTTGTTTGTGTTTCTGCATTGTCAGTCTGAATTTAATTACAAAATTTTAGCACCAGTTCAGCTCCTAATTCTTTCTGCTTATCAGATTCAAAATAAAAGATGTTTTTCATGGCTTCACCAAGCATTGCACATTTTTCATACTAACAAATTCATTATGACCATAATGATCTAAAATAGTGATAGGAAAGTGCAAAAACACTGTTCTGAAGAGATTGACGCCTCTTTACAGGGAGCAAGGAATTTAATAAAAGGAGGTATTATATTCCTCTTGTGCATTGCATTCATATATTTTCTTTTTAAATTTTCTTGTAAAGTGGCCATCCGTGCATTCTTCAGTTAATGCACCCGTGCTCTGACTAACAGCTTCTCAGCAAAGTCCTTAAATGAACGCACTAGGCTTGTAGCAGAAGCCTAAAGCCGCAGTGACACAAGCGTTTTCATGTGCTCCCATAAACATCATAATCCTTTGAGCATGACCTAATCCTGCGCTCCCACTGACTCAGTCCCTCTCAGCTCCCAGCTGCTTCAGCTAGATGACCAGGGCTGACGGAAGCACTGGCATGACAGAGGGGATGGATGGAGGTACACAAACCAGGGCCAGAAGATGCTCAACCCTCCCACCAACAGCCAGCTCAGCTGCCCCTCTGAGACCGAAGTCCTTAACACCAGCGAGGCTACTGAGCTCCTTCACATTTCTTCTAAATCACTGCAGTACCTTTTAACTGGAGCCTTGCTTCATCTCACAGACCTCACTACTGTTAAACCCTCAGCAGCACTGGGCAAGCTGCAGCCCAAACAGAACAGGCGTTTTGTGCCATTATATCACTAGAAGAAAGCGCCCTACAGGAGCTGATGCTTTTAAGAGACTGAAATTTGAGAGAAAAAAGTTAAGATAAAACCTCCCAAAAACAAACATGAGGTTTTGATACCACGATACAAGATTCAGGTGACTTCTGGGTCTTGCATTGCATGAATTATTCCCATGCAGGCTCCTGTTTGTTCTCGTCAGGGATACAAGGGCAGCATGGCAGAGAAGTCAGCTGTATAGTTTCCCTGCCCCAAACCACCAGCCATAGCAGACCAGAAGGGGGGATGCTCTGGCAATGCCAGAGAAGAACATGCCAGGAGGGACAGGCTGGCAGCAGTGCGGTCAAGCTCCAGTGCTCCTTTGCTTCCATTCGAGCTGAGACAGTGTGATCATCAGACTTACAGGAGATTTAACC
>NW_008825608.1:1438369-1454858 GCF_000699105.1 Pygoscelis adeliae
GAAGAAATGCAAATGCCTTATAAGATCACAGTGTTCTCCCTCACAGATTAGAGGGACATTCCACAGATGATTTAGAGGGATTTTTTTTTTTAAATGGTAAAAAACACACAGAGCAATGCAGGAGACCCTCCACTTAATCACCAGCACTTGACTTCTTTTGTTCACAGGCGTGAGCACTCCATTTCCATTGCTTTTGTGATTTGGTATGTAGGTTCCTCTTACAGGCACGAACTAAGGGGTCTAGAGGCTCCAAAGGAATTACTGAAGCTGAGGGTTTGGCTTCAGGTGTGGAAATTGCTGAAGCAGCTAAGAATCAGTTTGCTTCCAAAGCGAATTCATGTGAAAAGGTGTTAACATGACAGCCCTTGAGTCAGGAGATTTAGAAACGCGCACAAGATCCAGCATGCGGAGCATGACAGCATTAGTTTCTCCCAACACCCTCTCTTCTCCCTCCCTTGTAGGTCACAGCTCAGGTGTGACGGAGAGCGGCTCCTCTGCCCATTCTCTCCTCGGCAAAGCTGGCAGCCTCACCAGCCAGTCAATCTGAAAATTATTCTTAGCCATTTCAATTCTTGCCCTTCTGCTCCCTCATTCAGCAATAAAGCTTGGACTTATTAGCAAACAAAGTGTTAGAATCGGGACCACCTTAATAAGCATAGGTAAATCACATAGCATGAGCTAAGCAAGTGCAGACAGCAGCACTGAACGCAGAGTCTCTTCATAAAACATTAATCCCCAGGTACAGAAGTGCAAGCTGACAGCTGCTTGGAGGAAAAAGCACCACCACCACCACAAAAACAAAACAAACCCCAACCCCACAATGCAAAAATTATAGCAAAAAAATAATGTGAAGATTGCACTGCAAAACAACCCAGTCATGCTTTTTCTGTGTTTTTTATGCAAAAAGGGTAATAGCTAGATACTTCAGGACTAGAAAAGTGCAATTTTGACATCTTTTCCTAAAGAAAGAAGCTAGAAGTTTCTTTGGACACTTGTAGCTGTGCTCCTTTGGCACTGATTCCCCACTAGTCTCAGACATTCAAACTGCTTTCTTAATTTCAAAATTTTTCATGATTTGAAAACCGTCCCTTTCTTTCATAAAAACCACACACCAGGTATGAAGTAGCAATTATTTCTGGACACTTTTGACCCAAGGTGAAATTTCTTGGGCTGTCCCATCCCATTACCCCATTGTCAAGTTAAAATTTGAGGCAGCTCCTGTCCTCTTCACGGTTTACAGGTAAAACATGCTAAGGAGGGGAAAACGTTGCTCTCTGTCATTTAAAACATCTGCTTAACATGTCATCCCACAAAACGGCCCCACTAGCATCACAGGGATAGAGCAACACTTATTCAAGCGCAAAGAGAAAAATAAGTATCAGCTATTTTAAACTACCCCTAGATAAAAACTGCTGAATCTGTACCTTCAGCCCAGTAGGGACTACGCAATCTGAAAATGCATTAAAACCTTTCCCCCACCATTCCCTGGTGGGGGACACAAAAGGCAGGCTGGTAAGGCAAACCACGCAGGACCAGCACTGGGAGCAGCCATCAGCCTTGATGGCGATGGCAAAGGCAATCCCGCAGACTGCACGTGACCTGCCCTGCACTGCAAACAGATTGGCCTGCAAATGGGTCAGCCTACCATGCATAATTCATAGGAGCTTCCCCATGATTTTTTTACGATTAAGCCAGGCACTGCTAGCCGGTAGCTCTATGCTATCATGAATAAGATAAAAAATTGGTCACTAATTTGTCACACTGTACCGTTCCACCTGCGACACATACCCATACAGGGACTGCAAGGGATTGTATCAGGTATAATGCTACACTAAACAGAGCGGTAAGTAATGAAACACATTTGAAGAAAAGGCTTTTGGATTTCATGCAAGGTAAGAGACTTCAGGAGTGTTAAGCGTCTCTGAGATGGCACAGGAAAGAAAAAAAATGACAGCTCATGTTAACAAATTCGTGCTGCAGACTTTAGTACCTCAGGTCTATTTTCTGAGAGAAGACCTGCGTGATCAATGCTTGCATTAAACTACAAAAGGGTCTCCAGTTACTTTAATATACACACATAACACTAGGTAAGGATTTACACGTCTCTGATTTCTGCTGCTCTCAGAAGATGCTGGAACAAGTAAAGTGACAAGCAATTTACTGAGGCCTCGTACGTTACTTGTAACATTTTTACGCTCTTTCTCATCCTGGAAATTCAACTCTCACAGAAAGGAAGAAGTGTTACAGCCCATTTTTCATGAGGGAAACTGAGACACAAAGAGGTTAAAAGCCTTACTCAAGGTTAAACATCAATCAACGTGAGAAGGAATAAACCCAAAGCCTACAGAGTCTCCTGACCATGCAACCTCCAACTTCATTACTCTGCCTCCCTACAAGCAAATACCTACATAAAAAAATTCCTGCTGGCACACTTTATCACACGGTAGTATCTAGCTATCCTGCCCATGCCTGGTCACCTCAGCACTGAACAGACAGTGTAACATGCAGAAAAGGTCACACTGTGTTTAGGCACTGCCTTTTCCCAACCTGGTCAGCTGCAGGCAGAGAGGAAACCCACAAGCTTCATCTGTCCTGCCTAAAAAGATCCAAGTTTTCCTGTCCTCAGCCCAATTTCATCCCTCCCAAAGATTAAAGGAAAGGAAACATGCGGAGGGGGGGGAGACGACACGGGGGACGGGGGATGGAAACCTAAACAAAAACCAAACCACCCTTGCTCATAAAACTGCTTGCTAATATTAAATGTGGAATCTAATTTTTGCAATTGCTTCCCTTCAGACAGCCTTTGTTAAGTAAGAAAGTTAAGTATTTACAGCTATAAATCTCCAGGAGACTGCTTTTATTCCCAGCTCTTCAGTAAATTTCTTGTATGACTGTTTGGACAGCCTTTTCATCACTTTCTGCTTTACTTTCCTGACCTACAGTAGGGAAATAACAGTCCCAATGCCCTGTGAAGTACAGGACAGTAATAAATCTACAAAAAAAAGGAGGGCAGGAACACAAAAAAAAGTTTCGGTTTTATACTTCACCTATTGCACTCTTCCATTATACGAAGAAGCAGGTGAAACCAACCCAAGCACTAGTCTAAAAATGTACTTATCTCAAGAAAAGATTTATACTGCCAACACAGGAGGAAGGCTAAACTTCATCAGTGATAACTCCCCAGCACTTTTCTGCTTTGCAGCAGTTTTCAAAGGCAATCCCCACATTGGTAAGTTTTCTTCATTTAACTTTGTTATAAACTCAATTTGCCAGGAAGAGCACTTACTTGTGGACTTCATAACGTGAGAAGCTTGTGCTCACTCCTGACTTGCACCCTGAGTCACGACTAGTATTTCCCACATATTTCTATATGATCACACCGCTGGCCAAAGGCCCTCTCTTCAGAAGCATAATCTACAGAAGGAGCACATTTACATTATTACATCCAGAATCAGATGACAATGGAAAACGATTATACAAGAGTATTTTTTTCATTCCTATTTGATCTTCTGTCCTGCAAACAGCACCACAATGCTCACGAAAGCCAATGCATTTCTGCTGTTCACCAGCCTCCCTAATTCCTCAGACAATTACTTCAATAACCAATTTTCTGAGATTAAAAGGTAATCTTCAAAAGTATATGAGGGGTTTGAAAAACATAATGAAAACAGGATCAATCTAACACCATAAAGTATGCTGGCAGCAAACTACGTAACTCCTGCCCAACCGCAAATGCCCTGGAGTCAGGTGGCCTCGTCACAGCAGGCTCTAATTAAGCACTGTCAGTTGGAAGTGAGAGACAGGGCATCACTGCCTGCATACGGCCTACACACCCAAGTGTGCATATTGTTCTCCTTTAACCTTTTCATAAAGGAATCGTGTGGGAAAGTAGGACACGAGTGTCCCTCGTGCTCATTTCTGCTCAAGTGAAGCCTACATCGTCTGTGCATGTCCCCCAGCAGTGTTAACCCAGCCAAGAAGCGCATTTCTCCCCATTTTCCAGGCTGCGCATCCAGCCGCACGTGATGCTGAAATGTCAAGCAGCGAGGGGCAGTCTTTAATAAATGCCACGCTGCCCTTTTCTCTGCAGTGGAACCCTGCTATATGAAGCTAATTGTACTCAACAGATGAACCAACATGAGGCATTAACCCTTGCTTTCGCTCACCCAGACATGTTTAAGGGCTGAAGCTTGTTATCACAGTCACATTACCATGTACGGTGCACCACCACAAGCAGGCTGGAATGTGCACAATGTGTTCCTCCAAGAGGAATTCATTTCAAACTCATTGAATAGAAGAGCAAGCATAGATACGGGAGAAAGGTGATATAAGAGAGCTTGTCTGAAAATAATCCCCTGCTTTTCTCAATAAAGTTCGAAAAGCACAGCGATGCCTGTGTGTGTGCATGCACCAGGAGAGCAGTATCATGTATGTACCATCACTAGAGTAAACACACAAGAGAGATGCTTGTTTGCATTTGGAAACACTCTAGTAGATGCATTTCAGCTTCTTCTGTGCTGAAAATCAAGCAGGATTTGCAGAAACTGCCCTTTTTAAGAGGCTGTCACTAGCTGCTCTTCAGTGAAAAAGGGGTTTATCCATCAAAAATTAAATAGAACCCAAACGCCGCATAAAAATGTGCCATTAATCAAAATGTCCTTTTTTTAAAAATAAGGATAAAAGTCAGGAGACCAGAAATCAAACAAGGCATTTTCCTTCAGTTGTTCTTTACAACAACTCAAAGAAATTCAAGGCTTTTTTTCCCTTCAGAGAACTGTCGATTAGCAGAGAACACCACACATCCTACCCTCCTTCAACTACAGGCACAGAAATATGCTCAGGGTACACGCGCTCTGCTTTTGGTGTCAGTGAGCAGAGCCAGCCCTGCCAGTACTCATTACTGTCTGCTCTGACTTCTAAGGAGAGGGACTGGAGAGCTTGGAGTTAAAAGCCAAAGGACATTAGTCACAAGGCATTTCGTTCATTACTGTTCCCTCCTGCCGTGAGGGAAGGCGGACGTCCGCCCTCACGGCAACACCCTGCCCCTGGAGATGCTAACGCAAGCTAGTTTCGTTAAGCAGCGCCTGCTATAAATCAGCATTCATGTCGTCCCAAAATGTGTTCCCTGTCACTCACAAGCGCATGAGACTACTGACATCAAACACACATTTACCGATAGCGTGGAGCATTTCGTCAGCCCCCAGTGTCCTGCCCGGGGGACAATTAGCAGGATGGTGCCCCCGTGACCACATCAGAACCTGCTGCTGCCTCCACTATTAGTCGTCTTCCTGGGAGAGCCACTCGGCGAGCGGCCAGCTTCAAAGCCTGCGAGTTAGCCTGGCTAACCAGCAGCTGCTCTAGTTGTTCTCAGCGACTGGAATGGGTGCTCATCCAAGGTTTGGGTTAGTTTTGTTCGTTTGGTTGGTTGGTTTTTTTTTTTTTAAGAAAAATTACTGTAACCATAGCAGGGAAAGAAAATTAGAAGGCCCCAAACGCATTTTGCTGAGCTTAAATTAGAGAGGCATGGGGGTTTTGGTGCGCGTACATTTGCGCTTTCTTATAAATAAAGAAAAGGCAAACATGTGGGGGCAGGAAGGAGAAGGGGAGCAATACAGCAGTCAACACAAAGAAGTCCTCCTTTCAGGATAATTTCAAGCCTGATGGGTGAAGGGAAAAAAATAAAAAAGCTATCCTGAGGCATCTTTCTCTCCTCTGCATCATAACAGATCAATGAACTAATGGTCTTGTCTGCAGACATCTGCACAGCTCAAGATGAGGCCTCAAAGAAAAGGAAGATGCTGCCGTAGATGGAGATGTGCAGGATAAGCAGTTAATGCTGCTGAACATCAGCACCATTAAGTAGTTTGAGAGCAGAAGAGACTATAGACACAAGTGCAAAGGGTGCCCTTCACCACCCACTGGGGTATCAAAGCACAGCTGCAACTCCCTCTTTCCAAAATCACATTGCAGAAATTTTGATCACCAATTGTGATCAAAAAAGCACCAAATGTGCCTTTTTGCTCTTTTACATTTAGCCTTATGTATCGTACCATGATGCTATTCCCACAGTCCGTTGAATGTTTATTAGAACTAAAAACTTCTGCAAGGAGATGAAAGAAAAATCAAATGAGATCTCGGTCCTCTAAACACATGTATGACTGTATTTAAAGTTAGGAGGAGTTATACTTAGCTGACAAAGCAAGTAGGCACATTATGTCCTTCCCATTAGACCAAAATGGAAACAGTATAATTGCCCCCCCACAAAAAATCTTTTTTTTTTTTTAATATTTGAACATCTGCAAACAGTTTGACTGCAGTCTGGGGCATATGCAGTGAGAACGTGTGTGGCCTTGCTAGTAGCAGGTGTGGCCGAGTCCCCCCGTGGCAGCCTCTCATCTCCAGCCCAGCACCAATACCAGTTTCTTCCAGAGCCCCAGCCCATGCTCAGTCCGGGGCCAGCCAACTGTGTGGGTGTCCGTACAACCACACGGACCTCAGCTCCTCATTTGTTCCTCACCGCTGTGAAAGTTCTTGCATTTCCACAAGTTTGGGAGCAGGCTCTTTCTCCCACACTCAAATATCCACAGGGGCCAAACACAAACCTTAGCTAAGCAGCAGGAGTAGATAGACAAACACCAGCTCATCGTTGATCCGGTACCTACGGGGAAGTCATGAGGTTTTCAAAACAATACA
The DNA here is from genome assembly GCF_000699105.1 of Pygoscelis adeliae. Lineage (NCBI taxonomy): Eukaryota > Metazoa > Chordata > Aves > Sphenisciformes > Spheniscidae > Pygoscelis > Pygoscelis adeliae. Next base: position 1,445,063 of record NW_008825608.1, read on the forward strand.
TCACTTCCTATCATGCCAGCCCACCCCGCACACGGTAAACAAACTCATCTTCCAAGAGGTGATGCAATGGTGAAGATTTGTGCACACTCCAGGAAAAGAGTCCAGCCCTTGATCTGACTGTGATTTTGTTAAAACAATGGTTTATGCTTTCTTTGGTGAAAGCCCAATTAATACACAAAGTAATTCTAGATTACCTTTCTATAAAATGTTGTGGTTTGAGTTGGCAGAGTCAAGAACACAGAGCAGGATTAGTCCTTCCTGAGCATCACAGCAGCACAACCCTGCAGCAGAGCTCACATCATTAGGTGTCTGTTAGGTAATAGACTGTAATTGTGAGGAAACGAAGTGACATTGCAGAAATTCAGGGTATCAGGCTCCTCATCTACTCCCATAAAAGCTTACTGAATGTCCTTCAACGTGATGGGTTAACTTAACAATTGAGAGATGTTGCTGCAATATTATGAACCACTTTTCTATAAAGTTAGCATAAAAATAAAATACAAGATACAACACCTCATTCTCACACGAGAAAGATTACTTGTTAAATATGAACACAACCTGCTTATGCAACTGATGTTTAACTGCAGAGTTCTACAAGGTCGACCAAGAATTTAAGTCTGCGCTGAGGGACCCTGGCTCGACACCCAGCCCCAAGAAATTAGACTTAACCTCTCTCTAACCTTCTCTGCCCCAACCCAGCATTTGCAATTAGGGAACTGAGAAGACTATTTTTTTAACTGGGAGCAAGTTTGAGCATTTAGGGATGAGAAGACACAGCTTCTACTCACTCTTTAATTATTGGTAACCAAAGGACCACCCACACACACAGACTACAGCATTAGAAGCCTCGTTCCATTCTCTTCAGTACTGAGACTTAGTGCACTATGGAAGGTTTGACTCCCCATCAAATGATCTTTTATCTGGATGGCTACAGTGAGCATGAAATTCTGCAGTAATACGTAGCCTTTTTTTTTTTTTAATAAAATAGTTAATGGGCATTAGCATCTCATCGCATGAGGAATCTTCCTGACTAAGAACAACGCCTGCCTGCTGAGTGGGCACACCCACTCAAGAAACAACAAGAGGAAGTAAGTCGCATCCTGCAAAACATATTTAATGTAAAGCTCATTACCCTGCTGCTCATTAAACAGGATAGTGGCTTCCTCTGGTGTGGCAATAATAGAGGCTTTCGTGAACAAAGCCTGGTCCACAAGGAGTCAGAAATACAGTTGTGTAAATACAGTCCAGCACATATAAATACCTTGAGTTGTTAGTACCAGAACAAGCCAACACATGAGGCACTTTGGGAGAAAATAAAAGAAAAAAAAAATCTCAGACTAATTATTTGTAATACCTAAGCACACTTTTAATCACTGAAGTAGTAAAGGAGGCTGAATGATAAAACTGTGGAATCAGTTACTGCATATGTTAAAGTTACCTGTGCTCAACTGAACCTCAGCTGCTCATTACCTTGGAACAGAGAAACTTTTTTATAAAAACCAAACCTATTAGTCAGGCTTTTTGGTCTTAGTGGCCTTCAATTATTCTCATACACACACACACGCAAGACTGCACAAGGCACATGGTCAAATATACCATTAGTAGCCATTTCTGCACCACAAAAGCAGACTTTTTCTTGTTACCTTAATAGCCTTTTCGTTAAAAACTCCTGACACCTGAATAGCAAATTTATTTTCCACTTAGAACCTGAGCAAAGGCCCTGAGAATTTAATCCAACTACAGTTGCATAGTCTTTTGCATCCAGCTAGTACAGTATTTACAACAAACTCCAGGTGAGTCTCTTGATTCCATTTCACATTCCTTGCTTGCAGCCTACATCCAGGCCTCACACTGAACCACAGCACATCCTCTTACCATTGCTTGTTATGGTTGTATATTGTTTAAAAAATAAACATTAGACACAGACACATTTGGGCCTTTATTTTAAGGTTTGAGTTAAAAAGCAAGAAGGGAGGGTGAAAAAAACCCAGCCTTCTCCTCATAACACAATTTCTACAATCAGACAGTAGGCAGCAACGGCCAACCGCAATACCACACATGGCCAAGTCACTGGTGTGCACCATTTAACCTGAAACACGCAGCTGAATCAATGCTCGATAAAGCTAGAGGGAGTGCTGTCGAGGTACTTGCCACCATGCTCAGATGTCTAGCTGCTAGCGATATCACTGCCAGAAACGATTCAAGGGCAGGCTCTTGCCATGATTAAAAAAAAGGGAGGACAAATGCATTTCAATCTACACGACCCCACGAGACACTTTCTGGAGGAAAGGGAAGGGTTAGGGAAGAGAGAACTAAAAAATACAGGAGAAAATGCAGCACTGGTGCAGCACGTAAACACTGGCAAACAGGAAGCGCGGGCTTCCTTCACAGGCACATCCCTCCCCAGGGTCCCACCAGCAAACCCTGCAGGCACGGAGGAAGCAGCCCCATCACATGACATCCCAAATGTGCTGGCAGCTATTTTTACATAGCCCCGTCAGGGTTACAGCAGTTGCTGCTTATTTCAGAGCGGAATGCCTGTCAAAATAAAGAAATAACATAGGCCGTTCTTGCTGGCAGATGGAAAGAGCAAGAGGTTTTGCTAAAATGGATAGCACAAAAGACAGACCTGCACGCAGTCACATACATGCTGAAGCGATTATGGATCCCACCCCTTTGTTCAGGCCCGCTCTAAGCAGCACCCATGGTACCCAAAGAGACTGCACCCAGGCCCAGTCATCCTGGGATGCGTTACTGCTCTGTAGCCATCTGAAGGGTCCTAAAGCACCAAATTCTCATTACACTGTATCAGCAGCAAAGCAAGTGCCTCCTCTTTATCTTCAAACATTTCAATATTTCTCATACTTCTCATGATTTAAGTTCATTTTTGTTTTCCACCTTATGAGCAAACCCACCGTCTCCAAAGCCCAGACTTGACAGTACCACGAGCTGCTTTGGTGCCTCTTATGTAGATTCTTTCAAGTGCCGTATTGTTTTAATAATTAGAGAACGTCTGCAATTACTATCATCAGAAAGATTCCTGCTTGCTTTTTATGCCCCTGGGCCATTCCTTGGAATAACTAGAAAGTAAATACTTATTCTATACTATAAATTTTAAAAAAAGTCATTGTATCAGTTTCACATTCATTTTCCTCAGTTTTGTAGATACACGATCACTGTGTTTCCAGATACCCATTTTCCAACTACCTAAGGAATGATAATAAGGTACCCACCTACCCTGCGTACAGACCTCAGACTTTATCACAGACTCCACTTGAATAATAAACAACTGCAATTCTGTAGAATTTTAAATAATTGTTTAGGAACACCAAAACACTTTAATACATTGATGAAATCAGCATTAACACAAGCCATTCCTTTATTTCCTTGACATCAAGGCTTCAGCACCTTGACATGTAACTGCATCAAAAGGAGCCACAAAATTCCACCTGAAGCCAGAACAAAAGGCATCCATGACATTAAGCACCTTTATATTCCCAAACAAAACTTGAGGTCTTTTTTTAAAGCATGGACAGCCTGCCTTCGTTCTTTGTGAATTCCTAATGATGTCAGAGCCACATATTAACTAGTTGAGCCACGGTATGAGAGAAAGGCATTTTTCTTCTGCCTACTGAGTAACTCCAAAGCGTCACAGGAGCAATTTAAGGACCTTTGTAGTTAACTATTGACAAATACCATTCTTGCCATTTCGAGCCATAATTGCTGGCTCAAAAATGTAACTTTAGAACAAAGTCTTTCCCGTTCCCACTACCTGCCCTAAATTTTACACCAAGGGCCTAAGTTCTGCTTTCATTTACAGGAATATAAGTGGAAGATGGTAAAGATTTAGGCTGATAAAAACAAGTATAGAAAATAGACCATATCAGAAGAGATACCTAGTCTTCATACATGCTACACAGTTAGATTCTGTTTGTATCACAGAAAGAAACAAGCAGTCAGTACATTTGAAATCTTCTGCAGATTTGCAAATATGCCATTCCAGTAGTGATTTCTTGCCACTTTCTTGTACCGTTGCTGGTTTTAGTAAGACAACTTAAACACACCCAGGAAGCCTCACTCAATACAGATGCTAATTTTTCCCATGGTCAGTGCTAAAAAAAAATTCATCAAAACAAAGTCTTCATTCTTCAGCTCTTAAATGATTTTAAATAAGCATCATGTGTTGTTCAGAATTACAAAAAATTACCACTCGCAGGCTGTGAATGCAGAGGTCCTGCTGCTATGAATTACAGATCCCCATTAAAAGCATTGATCCTTTAGTGCTTGCCAGTCTTCCAGCTATGGAAGGCCCTTGCGTTTAAAACATTGAGCATTCCTTAAATTAGGACTCTCCAAACAACTGAAACCATGTTGCTTTATAGAATCTTGCGGCCCCTTTGGCCAATTCATTTTTCTTCAATTGGATGTAAATTTAACACAGACAGAGTCTTACGAATTTCCAATTTATCTATTACCCCTAAAGTGCAGAGCTGTCCTCCCAAGGCTTTAGTCGAATGCACACACACAAAAAAATTGGCATTGTTAACACCAGGGAATCTTCACCAGCACAGAGCTGCTGCAAAAGCAAAGCTGAAGCAATGTGAAGTCACCCACTAGAGACAACGTCCAGCCTGTGCTCTGCACGCAGGATACTTGTGACAGGAGTCCACGCTGACCACAGTGAGATCAGCAGCCAAATATAGCCCAAAGGCAGTCTCCCTACTGTTGTACATCCTCCTTCCTGACAATACAGCAGAATAGCATTGATCCAAGTGGACTGCATCAAGACATTAAAGGTTGCATTAAGACATTAAAGCTTATGTTATTTTATGTATCCTGCCTGAACTGCAAGGGAATAAGGTTGTTGGAAACACGAACAAATTAGGGTAAGAAGAATACAGGTGAACAGCCCAGGAAGCTACAAGCTAGAATGCAAAACACACAGAAAACATGCAGACAGGTGCAGGGTGCACAAAATAGTAAAGACTTGATTCGTAGGTATTGGATTTCTATTTATAAAATATAGCTACACCAGGAATAATCTTGTGCAACAGCAATCAGCCAGCAATCATCAAAAGCACAAAGCCCTTAATATCAGTCCTGCAGTCTTAAGCCCCTGTGTTAAGTGAGCAGAAAAAAGGTGACAGACAAGTTAGCATGGAAACAAGGAAACAGGGAGAAGGTAAATTAAAATCAACAGACTCACAGAAATTCCATGACAGAGGCCACAGAGTCTTGATTTCAGGAGGAATTAAACGGTGCCAGCACAAAGATCACCAGAGCAATGATTATTCCTGGCAGCCACTTTTCAGAGCTGCTCTACCCCATATTTACAAAGGAGGGCATGTCTCCCTGAAGTTCAGTCCCATAAATACAAACAGCAAATAACAGAAGTGACTTCTGGCACTTCAGCTGGAAATAATGGTCTTTACTCAAATTGCACTAAACACCATAATTAAAACTAATGAGAAAAAACAGTTCCCATTCCTCAAAACTGGCCAATTTCTCAGCCAAATACAAGTTAGAGTGTGTCTGCATGAGTTGCATGGCAGAATTAGTTCATTTAGATACTTCCCCCTTCCACCAAAAGATGTCAGTGGGGGGAAAAAAAAAATCCATCTTCTCAATGGCTTTCCAGATTCCTTTTATTTATTTATTTAAAAAAAAAAAATTTTGACAGACCAGTCAGCATGGTCCATGCGTTGGAAGTCCGAGCCCCTGAGTTTACTCAGCACAGTTTGTTTATACGGATGTGACTCCACCGATCACACCAGGCACATTGCTGATTCGCCCTCACACAAGTGAACGCCAGACCGTACAACGTAAGACAGAGTGCACACCTTCCACCTGATGGGCTCCCACGGCAAACAACACGCCACCGGGATTGGCAACGAGGACATCGCTGTTTCCACTCCTGGCAAAACAGTGCCACTTTCATTGCCATTGCTAAGTAGCTAACTAGGAGAATGTGATTTAAGGACAGACGCAGACAAGGATTTACGTGTTCACATCCACATTTGTGGATGCCCAGAATTACAGTCAGGTTCAAGTAGACTGTGGAAGAATGGGAAGAGGTCTGAATGGTAAACTACTTTTATAACAAGTGAGGCGTGCTCTAAGCTTCTACCTGAGAGCAACTACAGATCTAAGAAAACTGAAAGCCTATTACGTATTTCAAGATTTTCAAAAAGAGCTGTTTAAAAACACAGACTTTTTTTTCATACAGAAGCTTCTCGGTTCCATCGGGACAGATACAAGCTTTGCCCAGGGGAGGGGAGGAAGTGAATGAGTCTCATCATTTGCAAGACAGAGCTGCCAAGTGCATCGGGAGACTCTGTCTAGCTACCTTATCACGCCAAGGCCCAGTGTCTGAAATCAGGATAAACTCGGAATTCTCCAAATTGGATGTAATCTGAGAAACCCAGAGACGGCCTGTGAACATAGTCTATTCCTGACTTCAAAAAAATTTCAGAGGAATTGTCATTTTAAAAAAACCCACACCAAAAACCAAAATGGGTCTTCAGGAAAAAAGAAACAAACAAAAAACCCAACAGTCAGTAGCCTGTCCTTGCCAGCAATGCAGCAGCAGCAAGCAAGCAACAGAAAGAGTCAAGAAAAAGTTGTCTTCAGACTGCAAATTAGTTGTACACAATCACAGGCTACTGAAAAGACACCAGAATTATTTAAAATAAATGACTGAATGATAACAGGACAAGAGCCTGATTATTTTTGGTAATGCCAAAGGGGTTTTTTTGTTAATTAAAAGAGTATGAAGAAAACTCATGTAGATTTTTAAATTATTGGCTGAACTGTAAAGCGCCTCAACAGAAAAGGAAACCATTAAAAAACAAAAAAAAAAAAAAATCTTCAAAGTTAAAAGATGCATCAAAACTTGCAGGATTCAACACAGAAAAGATGGAATTACCAAACTCTTCAGAGAATTGCTCAGCATTTAATACATGCAAAGAGCAGTTTAACTACAGTTAGAAATCAACAAAAATATAGATCATTACAACAAGTTCCAGAAGAGTGTCTTGAAAACCTCCGTCTTGGGAGTACAAAGCCAAGGTCTGAAACCTGAAATGACACTAGTGCTACAGTGGCTCCAATGAAGGGCAATAAGGATGTTCAAATAGCATGATGGATTTACACACAGTGAGAAACTGAAAAAAAAACATTACAAAGGAAAGGAGTGGATCAAGCTTTAGCAATCTGGTCAAGATTATCAAAGACAAGAAACCTGAATAATCTACGTTGTTACTTTATTCCAAAACTCCAGACATTCAGAAATAAAAGGCAGTAAATTAAAGTCCGTGAATTTTGGAGTCTTTGAAAGCAGATCACAGTTAGAGCTCCTAAAATAGCTGGTGGAATACATCTGTTTATAGCCAAGTCAAAACATAAATACATCTTGTATTTCATTAAAGAATTAATTTCCAACTAAGACGACTGAGACATCATACGTACATCTAGTGAACTGATTTTCTCCCCCCTCCAGACAAATTTAAAAATAATTACACGTGCTTCATCATTTCAGGAGATAAGAATCTCATTTTTGCTGCCTTGCTCCATGGATAATTGTTTCCAACTGTAAACTTAGGTACAAAGTGCTACTTATGCAGATCCGGTATGACTGTACATCCACTGTGTAAAGGTATGCAGAACTCTGTGGTTTGCATGGCAGACAGTAAATACAGCCATGATGATAAACGTAAAATCCTGACCACAAATAGCAGATCCCAAATTGCTTGTTAAACAATGCAAGACAGAACTGCATACACAGAAACCCAATAAAAAGAGCTAAGGGCTAAGTTCAGACTATCTCTTTTTAAGCACTACTAATGAAGTGATGGCGAAGTATTGCTTAAAAATAAGAAGGAAGTATTTTTCTTCCTCTGAATGGATCTAATTTTATTGTCTTGTGCTTACAAGTTCATCACACCCCTGATTTCAGCAGGGCGGGAGACTGCAGCAAAGCAGAGCAGCAGGAAGAACGGATGAATGTTTACATTCCTCAGCAGTGCTCTCACTGACTTCCATACCCACTAAAAAGAAACAAATGTCATTATCAACTTCAAAAAAATGCATACACAAAACTTCATTTAGGATTTTGGACATGTGAGGGAACTTCATTTTTTAACTGCTGCAAGGACTAACTCAAAGGCCACTTTTCATCAGCACAGCTGGTCGGCCAGCTCTGCAGTTTTGCTTATGTTTTTGTTTTCCAAGACAGGGGATGTCTGTTAAGAATTTCTACCATATCTCCAGCCAGAGGCCCTTCACATGGGTGCAGCCCGCTTTCTGAATACTTGCTACAGATGGTAGCTGCTAATTGAAAACCCATCTTTAAACAAGTAAACACATCTTGACTCAAGTTCTGAACTCACATTTAGTAGGAACATAACGCAGGTTTCGTTGCTGTTAATTATAATCCAAACATCTCTATAAAGGTTCAGCTGCCTAAAGTCAACTGCCTGAGGAGGTTATGCATTTGAACCCGTCTGCCAGCATCCTAGCAAGAACCACCAACTCTTACACTTTGGTGAGACCAGACTATTTCAGGAGTCATCTAGTCCTGGAGCCTGTATACACACTAAGAAAGCCAAAACCAGGTCTGATCTTTGTAGGAATGTTAGACATTTATGTATCTGGTCATAAGTGAACAAGAAGAAAAAGATCTTATATAAAATCCTCTATTGTTATATAATAATACTTTATAATACTACAGGATTTCAAATCCTATTGCTGGAATCATCCCACTGAAATTCTCCAAATGATTTTTCCCCCCCAAGGAACTTGTGTTAAAACATGGAATAAAAGCAAGCTTCTGGATATGTTTTACAGTAGCATATTCACTGATTTGTGCCCCCATTCTTGCACCCTCCCTCCTTACTACTCAACTGCATTTCCTTATTTAGGAACCTTTTTAAAAACAAATCCACATATTTATAAGCAAATAAACTTTTGATTGCAGCTTGCCCTACAGACACATTAGTTCAACTAAAAAGAAGCATAAAAGCCTAGTGTTAACAAGTGATCAAAAGGCAGACCCCTCCCTTCCCCGAGGGTGAAATTTGTTGCATATCATGTTTATTAATCCAGATCAGCAATCCCAAAAGAGAGGTCAAAAGTTAACCCCCCTCCTCACTGATTTATGTTGTGGCAGTAGCCTTGTGTCAAACAACAATAATCTAAGCTACAGTTTTCTGCACACAGTTGCCTTGATTAAAACAAACCAACCCATGCTGCCAGGACTGTTTTCTTTGACATAACACTTACACCGTGCATGGCCAGTGGCTGATTGAGGGCTGATGGCTGCCAGTGTGGACCCAACACACACCCCGTCATAGGGAAAGTCATCTCCCCACCACCACGGCAGCCCGGATAAGGACTTCAGCGAGCAAAAACTTCTCCCAAGTTTCAAACCAAATGTAATACAAGAAGTGGTAAATAACTAATCTACTTCTCCATATCCCCCATAGGGGGTTTTTTTAGTAGGATCTACACAGACAGATCAAAAAGTTTGAGTCCTCTCAACAGACAAATTATCCAGACCATTGTTGTACGGGTTGGTTGGTTGGACAGTGGCCCAAACAATAAGCTGTTTTTAGAAAACTGGGGATTCATCCTCTTATGTGGCATGAGGGAGGGATTTAGCCTTAATTTAGCACCATTTAGAAAAGATTACCCTTTCATTGCAATAGGAGCTGGCAGACACGGGCAGCAATGAAAAGCCTTTATCCTGCAAAGCTTCCAACCAGCCAGCGACAGCTCCACGGCCAGAAGCGGAGGGCCA
>NW_008825608.1:1454894-1470505 GCF_000699105.1 Pygoscelis adeliae
CGGGGGCGAGGGAGGCGAGGCGAGGGGCACCCGGCGGCGCTGCAGCTGCTGGCGCCTCTGCAGAGGCAATGGCGCCAAAAGAAAGACACAAACCCCTCATTCATCGGCATGCAAATCAGGAAGGGCCCGCGGTGCTGAGGGGCAGAGAAGCTGCCACAATGCACAGGGAGGAGCCGCGGCCTTTCGAAGGGCTCAGATGTAAAGAAAACATAGGGCTGAGACCGGCACGGGCTCAGCTCGGGGCCCTGACTGGTTCGGGCTGAGATCATGTAATGGGAGGAGATGCCAATTTCTTCTATTTTGGTATCAGTCTGGCCACGTCAGCAGAGGCACCTCCCCGCAGACCTTGGCTCGCCATGCCACTCTGCCATTCCCTGGTGACAGGGCGAGTGAGGCATCGGGCAGTATTTTCGGGCAGCGGGAGCTCTGCCGGAGCAGATGCACAACATGCCTCAGGTGTAGGGTTGCCAGAGACCTGCCAAGATCCAGTAGCTCGTAGCCACTCAGGAGCCCGTTACAAATGTCATCTAATTTGGAGCAATGCTAAAGCTCCTCCAGAATGGGGTCCAGGAAAATTTAACTCTCATTCAAACAGATTTTGCTGCAGCAGTAATGCCTGTCTTACATCTGTCCTCAAACAATAAACCAGAATAATCCCAGTTTAGGCTGGCCTAAGACATCCCGGAGCCTACTGCACAGTTTAACTCAACCCAACTTTATTTTTAAAAGTTCAATGAAAAGTAGTAATTTCTATGCATAGACAAGGCCTTAAGCCAAGGTTAAACCTCCTCCCCCTCCACTTCTTACCCGTTCTTGGCAGCGCCTGGCATTTCTGATGGCCTCAGGCCTGAAAGATGATGCTACTGCCCAGCTGGCTGAGCCATGTGAACACACTGGGAACCAGGGAGGGGAGAAAGAGGCTCTTCAGCAAGGAGGCTGGGAGCTGGAGAAGAAAATTGTCAGGAAAGGACTGATTAGATGAGGAGCCACGAGAACTACTAGAGTCAAGGGAGAAAGCAAATCTTATAAGGAGGAGGCAAAGAGCATGTGTCCACAGGAGAAGACAGTCGGCACAGGATAACAGTGGCAGCAGGGAGATCAAGGGAACCTGCACAGGAGAGACTGCAATGGAGTTAGGGAGGAAACCGAGGTAGAGGAACAAAACCAAGGGCAGAAAGAAGTAGGAGTGGGAAGAAGAGACACGAGTGTATATTCGGTATCACGAGCCTGTAGCTGCTTGACCACACTGTCCTTCAGATATGAATGGGTGGCCAACTGTCCTCATCCCCTTTGTGCGGTAACTGCTTCCAACATCTTAGCCTAAGGCTAAAGTTTGTCTCCCATGCTGGTCTCCAAGGTAAAGATCAAAAAGCATGGCCTCTTGCCAACAGAGCTCTGAAGAGTCCTTAAAAATATCACACATTAACCAAATCTAGCTAACCAGCAACTCTCAGAGATACAAGTCTATTCAAGACATTATTTCAGTCTAAGTCTTTACATAAGACAGGAAAATCATCCTAGCTGGGACAAGGAACAGTGTCGTTTCAAACTTACCACTATGTGAGAACTACGCTTTTTGTCTAGTTTTCACACATGCAAGCAGATAATTTCTGACCTTCTTTCAGCTGCACCAGAAGCTACAGAAGAGAAAGTGGATGACCAAACTTAAGTTTCAGTGAGTAAGCACATACTAGATTGAAATACTGTGGGCTATTTGAGAACAATACCTGGCTTGAATAATTGTGTCATTTGCCCAGGGCATTCTTCCCTAAACATTTAAGTTCCCTTCAACACCAAGTAGCCTGGCATTGCACTCAAAAATGCCTTGGAGGACACTTTAGAGGAGCAAACGGTAGTGGGATTCTGAGTTGCTTGGTTTTGTTTTTTAATGAGGGATACATTTTTGCAGTTATATGTTCAGAGTGCTTCTGTAATATTATCTGACTGAATAAACCACTGCAAAGTACCATGTTCTTGGCATGCTGATAAAAGAAGTTCATTGCTCTGCCACTCTCCCCAGGACCAAATGTGAAGCAATTCCGCATGCTCTGGTGCAATTGCATGGATGCTGAAATTACTGCCAACAGATGACTGAAAGCATCTAACTACGTTTAAGATGTAATGTGCTAAGAGTATAATGTATAATTACACATATGACATAGACAGAGAGTGGGCCTGGAAGGAAACCAGGCCCCAAATACGCAATACATATTTGATGCAGCCACACAGCAGGACACAGCAGATAGCAACGTAGACATCTCGGTGTATGGAGTGCATTAAGCTACACCTTTGTGTTCAGCCTCATGAGTTGCCGTAGGACACCTCCATTCATGTTTGCCCTACTCTGGTCACAAAGAGGTAATTTATCAAAAGTACATTTTCCCAGTTTTAGAAAAGTAAGCGAGAGACCGTAGTAAAGAGCAAAGTCAGGACTGAAGTAAGTTTTAAAGCTATGTTCCTCAGCCTTTCAGAATCAAACACGTGGCTCTTCTTAAGGGCACACTTCATAACATGCTACCCACCATTCCTTGGATATTACGACACTTCTTTGAACGGCAGGGGCAGCAGTGGCAATGAACGCATTCTCAAACGAACATCGGGAATGTCTATAGAGGACTAATGTCTAAAGCACGATTAATTCAAAACCAAACTACAATCCCAACATAGAACTGAGAGAAGCAGAGCCCCATCTTGTGCTCAGTGACATACTGAAGCAAAGCAGTTTTCTTTTTGAGACTACAAGGAAGAATTCTCTGTCTCTCCAAGAGCTCATTTCACATTTAGAGCTGGAATTTGAGCAAGTTGATTTGTTGCATTATAAACAGACATTGTTTTGAAGCACATGAAGGCCTCAAAGTTAAAGAAAAACTAAAAAAAGGGAGGAAGAGGAATTCTAGCTGTCCCCACAGATGTTATTCAAATTCCTCAAATGTAGCTTTTCCGTTATTACAGTGGTTTTCTGCACTCCAGGAAGAGAAATAGAAATTTCAATACACTACATCAGTAAGTCCAATGGGAAAACACCATAATTATGCTCTGCTGCAACACCAGTTCCAGAAGCAGCATTAAGACTGATCTTAAAACACAAGAGTTAAACAATCCAAGCCTGTGCACTGGCGAGCATTCACGTGCACACAAACACGAAGTACTGGGCTGTTCTTGATAGCTCTGGCAATCTTTTACAAGTAAAAATCTAGCTTTAGAGCCTCATTGAACCAAGAGGCAATGGAACAAAACTCAGATCTGCATAAACTCTACATCTCGTGGAGGCTCTATTCACTTGTACAGCAGAGCCCACTGAAGATTAAGGCCACATTCTTCATACAAAGCCTAATATTATGTGCAGTAACACAAAGCTAACACATGACTAACACAGCATGGTACTATGCAGCAAATAGAGAAGCCCAGGGCAAGAGAAATACTTTCATCAAATTAATCACTTTCTATGGAGATGACCTTGCCACAGAGGAGAACAATGATAGTAAGATGAGAAAATACATTCCTTGTGAAGCACACATAGGAATACACTATCAACCTTAATGCTATTTCAGGCCTATTTTGAGTCAGTACAGGACAGGCCTGTTGTGAAAATAAGGGCATACACGACCACGCTGATGAAGAAGAGGCACGGTAGACCATGGGGTCAATAAATACTCTTTGAGGCCAGTTCTCACAATTCTAAGAGCCAAGAACCTTAAAACCGAACAGACACCTCGCAGGGGCTTCGCCAGCCCCGAAAGCCTCCCTGGATGAGCCAAATTCCAAGAGACGTTCCCCAGCTGCAGTCCCACACGCTGAGGAGCATGAAAGGAATGAATGCCTTACTATGCTCCCTGCAAACCCTAACAATGGGGAGGTCAGAGGGAACATCAGACCAATTTTGATGTTAACAGGCTTTGTGTCATGTTAAAAAGGTCCATTTGCTTCAGTCCCAATAACTCATTTATATTTTAGGGCGCTTGGCCACACAGGCTAGAGTAGAACAACCAGCTACAAACCAGTATAGTAGCTAATGTAAATCCACACAGCTTTTGTTCTATGCAGATGTACCTGCAGATATTAGCAGCTGACACCACTACATTTCTTACTGTACTCCTGTTATTTGGTTTCTACCTGTTTCCCAAGCCAAACGAGCAGGCAACAAGGAATCTTTAGAAACGTTTCTCTTCCTTATCTCCTTCCACAGAGAGGATACGATCAAGCTGATTTATTAGTAAGTCCTTGGGTGGGGGGTGTCTCAAACATGGAACTGACAGGAAAGCTGTGCTCTCCCTAGCCTAGCACGTATGCATAGGAGACTGAAATACAGAACACTTTGACGGGAAAGTTTTCCTCCAAACTTCCAGGCCAGCCCGACGTTCAAGTCCACTGTCCCAGCAGCCCTGATGCAAAGCCTACATCCCAGCCCTCAGAGGCTCTCTCATCTTCCTAAAAACCTCCCAGAATTCAGAAAGGAGGAGTCACAAGCTAAGATCCATACTTCAAGCCTGATTCTACTGGCCATGGACAGTCCTAGGTCCACTTTCCCTCCAATTCACCACTGTGCTCACCTCCACTGGGGACTCAGGAGGACAGGAAAGTGTAATCAACCATGGCTCACCTGAGTCAAAATTAATCCCGGAATACACGATTTTTCCCACCCCAGAACTGCACAGAAGTTAAAGGTGACACATAATTCATGCACACCATTCTAGGAGTTAAATAGCAGTTTGCAAGGATAGAGGGTAGAATGATGCAGAATACACGGAGGGGTGAGAGGGGGGCTTCACAATTCCTGAACATGAGAGTGATTAGTAGGATCACTGCAAAAACCCAAATGTGGGTATAAAACTATAAAGCTTGTGAAGGGACAGACACTTACAGAAGACAACCCATCTCTGCATTCCTTTCCTAAGAGGTAATCCTGCAAGTGTCACAGCAGTCAGCATTCCTTCAGCCCTCCCGAAATCCAGTCAAACACCTAACATATCTCACATGCTCCACTTGCTAAACTCTAGATTCAGCTACTCAATCCTTCAGCAAGTATTCACTGCCTAAAAATAGCTGGAGGGGGGGAATCATAAAAATGAGTTCAAACTTTAGAACCGTATCCTAGACTATGGGGCGTATTATAAAGCACAGTATGTAAACAAAAAAAAAATTATATATATATAAAAGCAGCAGGATAACAGAATCGCAGAATAGTTGAGACTGGAAGGGACCTCTGGAGATCACCTAGTCCAGCTTCAAAGCTTAAAGCAGGGCCACCTACAGCAGGTTGCTCAGGACATTGTCCAGTTGGGTTTTGAATGCCTCCAAAGGTGGAGGCTCCATAACCTATGGGCAAAGAATAGAAAACGAGAAAATAAAGTTAAACATGGCACATTGTGTTTGTGGTTACTTATGTAAGTGCTATGGTTTGGTCTTTAGTTTTTACAGACTGTTCTGTAGCAACACAAATACACTAGAGGCTAGAGCTAAACAACTCCACAGCTGGATTTGTTCCAAGTGACTCAAATGTGCTCTTAAAATATTTCTATGATTACTGAAGGATCTTAGAACAAGACTTCATTGTAACCAGTGGGGGAGGGGAGAAATGTTTTCAAACACCCCTACTCCCCAAACACTACTCTAATTTAGCCAGTTAAGTGCAAGCAGTCTCATTTCCCAGGGATTAGTTTGGATATCTTGGCTTCAGCCCACCTTTAAATAGCTTCCTGAATTGGACTCACAGTAGAGAACATAGGCTGCAGTCATGCAAAAAAAAGTACTAATTACCCCTAAAAGAAGAAACTTACAAAAATAGCTGCCTTATATTTCGCCTATTGAGTCTGAGTCAAATGTGGCTGAAATGAAGCCACTGACAAAGGTGCAGGTGGGAGCTAGCAGATGTTATATTCAAACCCTCAAACTGCACCCAGAGCCAGAAGAGTCTAGTGCGCACACACGCACGTTCCTACCAGTGGATGCTCCTAATCAGCATGTCCTGAGCCCTTTCCATCCATCCCAGCCTGAAACCATCGCCAGACAAATCTCACTTATTCTCACACAGAAAGGACAGTCTCTCATCGCAGTTTATAAGTCAGCTACATGCTTCCCAGTTGCAAGTTCCCCTCTTGCACCGTCATAGCACCCAGCATGCTCGCCCCAGATAAACCACCATTCGATTAAGAAAAGGCACACAAGCACCAAGCTATCAACATGCAAATCTGCTGTAAGATCACCATCAGCTCTCCACCACTGACAAACTTATCTGCCTTGCAAAGATACACTTTCATTTGAAGTTGGCTAGTATTTAGAGATAGTCACAAGAGAGTGAGACAGCTCTATTGTCTGGACATTACTTATCCCGGGGCAGAACAACATTCCTTCCTGCTAACTATGCTTTAGACAAAGTAGCCTGGGCCAAGGCTTATCATTTTCTTTTTAAGCCAATTGTGCAAATGCTTGTACACCTGGCATTCCTATAATATTAATATAGTGAATACAGAAATTACCACGTAATGTTTATTATATAAATAACTCAATGCAAGACAGAACATAGCATACATGCACAACTGAAAGCAAAGTTACACATGGTAACTACCAACATTTTAAGAAAAATATGACAGGCTTGTAACAGATTAGTAACGTTAAATTTCAAATATTAGGAGTTTTATTTGAAATTTTACTCTAAGCCTTCACTTTTGAAGACCTTTTGGTAAAAGTCCTTCATGAAAAGAGAAAGAAGAAACTTTATAAAGGTTATGTAAAGTACTCTGCTTTCCAACTGCAGCGATTTCACAATCGGCAATAGCAACAAAACAAAATCAAAGCCCTGTGGGTTTTACAGAGGCACGTGCGACCTAAGACAGGAAGGAGGGTTGGAGTTGGCTGACGTCTGTCGAATCGAGCAACTGCAGTTTCTCCTTGTTCCTGTGGGGAGTGGGGAACTTGGACAGACCTACCTATCTGCCACCCACCCAGCTGTCCAGAGCTTAGATTACCCCCAGCCTCGGAGGCTCCCTTTCAAGTCCATGAAGACTGTGCCTCTTGAGTGCACAATACGTATAGGAACAGGCAGGAGGGCGAGAGAAACAGCATCCTTTGAGAAAAAAAAACCTACAAAAAAGATTTGTTGGCTCTTCCATGTATTCCCTTTATTTTCTGAACACAAAGAAATTTTAAAGACCAAACTGAATTACCAAAAGGATGCATATTAAATTAGGATATTGAATTCAGCAACTGTAATCAGAAGGGATCTGAACAAAAGGGTCAAACCTTCATGCAACGGCAAGCATGGAATGACTAGGAGCCAGAAAACAAGAGAGGCAGCTCTACACCTACCCAACCCACTTTTGGGAAAGATGCCTTCAAAAAAATCTTTTCACAGATCCAATGAAATTCTCCAGGAAAGTTTCTTTGGAAAGCAGAACCACCACCATTTTCAGAACTTTAGAAGAGCAAGGGGGGGAAAAAGGAAAAAAAAAAAAAAAGAGAGAGAGAGAAAGTGAAAGGTATCAGACAAGGCTGCAACATCCTCCACCACCACAGCTCCAGGAAGGAGGTTTCTGTTGGAACACAGCGCTTGGGCAGTCATGGCGAATGTTTTGGTAATTCTCAGCATAAACAAAGATTTAAAGTTACAAGCTCAGTCGCTAGCTCGTATCTCATTTTTGCTCTCCTTACCCTTTCCCCCCACTCAACTGGCAGCTGCCAAGATCTACACAAGAGAATGATTTACACATCCTTTCGTTATATATATAAAAAAGTGAATGATCATAAACATCTTTCAAAATACATTCTTAAAAAGAGCAGCAGACTGAAGGTATTTTCTTCTCGTGTTTAGCTATTGTATGCAAAAAAGAAAGACTTGAGCTTTTTCAGTCATCTCATAATGCTAGAATTTGCCAGACGTGCATACGTACACACATAAAGTAAGGAACAAAAATACAAGTAGCTGCCTCCTGTCGCAAGATATTCAATAAACATCTATGCTTTATTAACTTCCAATGTAATACAGAAATCTACATTGTGTTAGTTGTGTGTCATGGGGAAATTTGTGTTTACAATTAGGTTTGAGGTATACAAAGAGATTTCTCAATGTAGTTCACCAAGGTCACATTAAATTAGCCAAGTCCATCCATTCAGTATTTAATTGCCTGTACTGTAGCACAAATGTGAGAGAAAGCACTAATCTCATGGACTGTATTTAAGAGAGTTTTATCAAGAATTTCTTAAGTACATTAAGTTTTACTTGAAAACAGGTTTTTGGAATTTCAGGATGTATTTCCTTTCTCAACAAGGGTAACAAGAATTAGAAATTCTAACCCTAAACAGAATTAAAGCAGCAATGAACGTTAATTTAAGATTAAACTCTACTAGTAAAGCATAAAATCTAAAATCCCTTTCCTTCAGTTTACTTTCTCACGAATTTAATGAGGGAAACATCCTTAATAGCCTCATTGACACAGTAAGGAAACTCGTGATGCTGTAAACTAAGGATGCAAGAGGACAGTTTAAAAAATAAGTTTGCTGTTTCAAAAAGCAAATGAGCTATTCCAATTCCATGAGGTTTTTGGCCGTTTCCAAGAGGAGAGAGTTCAACACCCTTCCACTGGTTTATTTAAAAACAGCTGTGCTCACAAAACAGCCATTCCCATTTCCTGCCCATAAAACATTCCCAACCCATTTAAAATAAAGGAGGGAGAAAAACAAGACAAAAATCTGGTGCTGCAACTGCAGAACAAAATCCAAGCATTTACAAGGTTGTCTCACTGAACTTTCATGCTGCAGCACGCCTGCTCTCCCTCCAAACAGCTCCAAGGGAATGCTAGCACATAATTTTCCTGTTGTCAGGGAAGAAAGGTCACTGCAGTCCTGGCCATTAGGTTTCAGGGTCTGTCTGCATTACCATTAAATCTCCCATTTTGTGAGTAATTAGAGCGCAACACAGACTACACTTTTCTGCTATTTTTAGAAAAGTTGCAACAAAGGCTCTTTGAAAGCACAAGCCTTAACTCACATTAAACTCAAAGCAGCTACAGAGTTAAGGACATGATTTTGTGCATGCATTTGTTTATATTAGGGGCTTAGGAGTACAAACATCTGTACAAGGTTAGATGCTCAGTTAACGCTTCAGATGTGCAAATACAAAACCACCTCATGAGTATCAGAGGTCTTAAATTATTTGGCATTTAAAACTCAACTACTGGAGTCATGGAATTCGTCCTCTTTGGGAGAGGAGAAGAGGAAAATGCAGGGGCAGTTCAGGTACTTTCTAGCCTCTGTGGGTGCACAAAAGAAACAAGTCAACCTAACTCAATTCCTCCTTCCTCTATCCTCACTTCAAAAACTGTAGACATGATTTTTTTTTTTTAAAGGCACAATTCCTGATATCTTGGCATTTAAGACTGGCAATATGGCCAATAAATAGGTAGTGTGCAAAGCCAAGATTTTGTCTATGAAAAACTGTATTTGAGGCTAGAGGGGCAGCTTTTTCAGGTTTGTCTCCCCTGAACAGGTTTGCTGCACAACTATGGGCACAGATCTCGGTACATCCCGTGCCCAGAGAGCCCAGCACATGGCAGAAAAAGAGGTCTTAATGTTTTCTTAAGTCCCTCTCACTTCAATCAGTTTTTCTGGCACGACTGTCATAACTCACCTATGAAACAAAGTCATATTGGACTGGTCTCTGTTCCCACTGAAGTCCCAGAGGATCTCATCACAACTGAATAATCAGATGTTAGAGGGATCTTACTAATTAGGAAAAGTTAATTGCAATTCTGCCCTCATTGGCTCTATGTAACCTTTGCAGTTGACATGAGGGGACAGATAAGTGCCTTCCTGCCCACCTGAAATGGTTTTGATCACAAAAATGCCAGGAGGAAAAGACCATTATATCCTACCACAAGCAGACTGAAAAATTCAGAAATGTTTGCCAAAACCAATGACACAAAAATCAGAAGTTTAGATTTAAAATAAAATTCTTATTAAAAACACACAAGGAAAGAAATTGTGAATCAAGACTAAAAATAAGCCCAGTGTAATACTTGAAATGGCAATCTACTGTACCTATTTTCTCCTTCCCATCAGGAAAGAAAGGCCTCCACATAAACACACAAGCAATGCCGAATAAACCTGCCATAGCAAGGGGATTTTCCAACATCACAAAATGTTCTGGTTTTCATGCACTTGAAGTTAACTCATTTACGTTATTTAAATGCAGATTTCATGTAGCTATACAGTATGCTAAAGATACCACTTTCACATTAGGCTTGTTATGTACACATAAGACAGATTTTTACATGACAGAATCTCATTCATCTTGAAAACCAACCAGCCATTCAAATTTAAAAACAACCATCCATATTGTTATGAAAGACCAGAAAGCTGGCCGACAAAAGCTACAGCAGTCGGATTTATTTAAGATCACAAAACTTATCATTCCATTATAATTGGGAGAAAAGAAAATCAGGGTATTTTTCTAGAGGACAAGGCCAGGACAAAGCCTTCTTAAGGGTACAAATGCTCCAGAGGGTGCACAAAGGTTTGCATTTTCTTATACGTTTCGTCACACTAAATATATTGATGTATTCAAAATGCAAATTCTTCTTTAAAACCTTCTGCCTACCACCGCAGCTGTAAGATGTGGGAGAATATCCCAGTACTGCTGAGTGACAGAATAAAAAACATTACCAAATCTGTAAAATGGACTTTTGCAATGAGAAATGTCAGAGATTGAAGCCACAAAAGTTTGAGGAAAAAAAGAACCACATGGAAGAATAGGTATTTGATGAAGGGAAAAATGACACCTCTTGTTATAGGTCAAGCCTCACTGTTATTGGCATACAGCTGTTAAATTACGTACATTTATATAAATTTGAAGGCAACTGAACAAAATTTGAGCTGGAAATGAATAGATCAATCCCTGTTCCTCACTTCAAGAGAAATTATTTATGTGAAAAATGATTACCTGATTTTAACAGCTGACAATATTTGATTTTAACCACTTCTTGGTTAAAACAAACACTTTATGAAAGCATCACCAAAAGGGAGCCAAGTGGAATTGCCTGCACAGCTGTTGGACACAGTGAACTACGATGCGAGTCGGACTGGAGCCTTTATTGACATAGATAGAAGTCTCAGAAAGCTACTGGATTAAACTGTGCCAGAGAAGAGTTTAAATCAGGACCACTGCTGAATTATTTCAGCTAAATCAGACCCAAATTTATTTAGGGAAGTATGTTTTTCTTCTTTTGATAGTACGTACCAAAACTGAGGGCACATGCCACATGACACTGCTTTTTTCTGCTCATTGCCTCTTGGCAATAGCCAATTCCCATTTCAAAGACCAGAATGGCCCCTCCAAATGACATCAGAGCAAACCACAAAATAATTATATACTGACTGCTTGAAAATGCATTCTCTGTTTCCTTCCTAACATCATACTGTCGCAAAGTTTCATTTACAGCTACTGGCAGGGCTCCTACTACCGAGCTCTAGCAAGAGCTAGAGAGCTGGGTTGGACTACAGACACGTCATGATATTCAGCCACACTGGGCATCACAACCAAATCTCTCCCTCAAAACACACACAGCCTTGTGTGCAGGGAGTGCAAGAAAATCCCTTCTACTTTAGAGTCATCAGTTCATGCAACAGAACAAGCTCCAAAGAAACATCATCCGTTGATCATTTGAAAACAAGAAGGATTTTGACCTTGAAAAGAGACTAAAATCAGATGTAACAAACTCTCTGTGCATAGGAAGCAATGAAACTTGTTTGGTTTTGGCAGGTTAGATGGCAGTTCAAGTGTCTTTTTAGTTTGTAGCAAAACTGAAGAAATAAGCTTATTCATCCATTAGGTCAATCCACTTCTCTGCCTTGGAGCCAGAGCTAAACTACAGGACCAGTTCTGTTCAGCACTGACAGACAGCACGCGCAGAGAGCCTTCCTAATGAATCTACCGTAATACTACCTCGCTGCCTACAGCATGGCACTCAGCACCACTCTGTAAGCTTGCTAAGATCCAGACTGCATGCTGGCAGCAGTTAAGGGGTAAAAACAAAAGATTTAAGGAGACAAAGGACTGCGACATACTGCAGAGGCTGGGCCATACAGCAGGAGCGCAGCACACCACCAGACATGCCATTCATTTCAGCGAGAGCTATATAGGTCCTAATAAGGGACGGCCTTCCCTGACCCAAGTGCTGAACATGGCCACAGGACTGCAGAGAAACCATATCCATTCCCACACCACGCTTCAACTATGTCTGGGCCAAACATTCCCGGTTAGGCCCACATCCAGGCACACAGACCTCGGAGCCGAGCAGTTTTCTGTGTAAAGGACCCTCTAGATGCTGTGTGGGTCCCTGCTTCCCCAGAGCCCCGGTGGCAAACCCATCTGTTTTATGGGCAAGACAGACCACAGCTTTTAGCAGCCTCTTCAGGTAGGTCCTATCTACCCACTCCAAAGTGACGCCTGTCTGCGGGGTGAGCCCGACACACATCGGGATGTGGAGGCAGACTCCACTGCCTGGTGTGTATTTCAGCCAGAGTAGGGAAAACAGCTGGGGAGAGAGGAGGGGAAGGAAAGCAGGAGGTGGAAAGAAGGAAGACAAGAGCTGGAGGAAGGGGAAAATAAGAAAAAAGTGACAGTTCAGCAGCTATTGCACTTAAAACTTCAGCTATTCTCCGAAATGGAGGCTCCTGCATTCATTTGGATGGCAAAGTTTATTTATGTCACTTCCCTCTGCTAAGGTTTTGTGGATCATATTTCAAACCCACGTTATATTCCTCTGTTGCTGGGTTACCAGATCTGAACAAACAATTCTCCGCAGTCTGCCAAAAGCAGAGAAAGAAAGCAAATGAATGCCTGGAGGATGCATCACCCTCTGGAAGTCATCTTATGGCCCCACGCTGCTAGAGATTAGTCACAACCTCACACACAGTAGAGCAAAAGAGGAAATGGTGAATCCATTAACTCCAGGGCAGCGCACAGACCTGAGAACTGCTATTCCCACCCACTCACCCCCCTCCTAGGGAAACCAGGCAATTTTCCAAATAATTAGAATTTTCTTTCAGATTAGGAGAAAAATGGTCCTAAATTCAAAGAGATAAATTGGGTATTAACACCCTTGAAACTAGCAAGTTTGTTCCAGCAGCTGTTGAAATGGCAAGCGAGAATTGTGATTTGAAACGAGTAAACCACATCACCATAGCAGAGCTGCACGAAAACCCCCATGCAACAAAACATCAGTGACTGTAGGTTTGAGACTTTCAGTTTCCAGGCAGGATGTCTGCCACGTCAGGGGCTGCACAAAGTTCCGCTTCAGGGACGTAGGAACACACAGCCGTCACCTGCGTAGCAGTGCCCATCAAAAGCCCTCCAGGTTCACTCAAGCCCTCAGCAATATCATAGAATCGTAGAATAGTTTGGGTTGGAAGGGACCTCTCAAGGCCATCTAGTCCAACCCCCCTGCCGTGGGCAGGGACATCTTCAACTAGATCAGGTCACTCAGAGCCCCGTCCAACCTGACCTGGAATGTTTCCAGGGATGGGGCATCCACCACCTCTCTGGGCAACCTGGGCCAGTGTTTCACCACCCTCAGCATAAAAAGTGTCTTCCTTATATCTAGTCTCAATCTTCCCCCCTTTAGTTTAAAGCCATTCCTCCTTGTCCTATCACAACAGGCCCTGCTAAAAAGTCTGCCGCCACCTTTTTTATAAGCCCCAATTTAAGTACTGACAGGCTGCAATAAGGTCTCCCCGAAGCCTTCTCTTCTCTAGGCTGAACAACCCCAACTCTCTCAGCCTTTCTTCATAGGAGAGGTGTTCCATCCCCCTGACCATTTTCATGGCCCTCTTCTGGACCCGCTTTGAAGAAATCTTCCCCTGTAGTACCTGTGGAGAGAGGCTGCCAGCATGCAGTAGTTGATCTGGTGTTTCTCCTGCCGAGACTGTCTGTCCCCTGCTGCTGGCCCCGTTGCCGTGCTCTCTGAACGCCCAGGCAGCCCTCCATCCCACATGCAGAGCCTCAGCTCTAAAGTGCCCTCACCCGGGACTGCGCGCTGAAGGATGCCAAATGCAAGTCTCTAATAGGAACAGTTTATTTGGGTAAAGACAAAAAGCGTTGCAAGAGAAACTACATCCCAGTACAGACCCCTACCATAACCGCCAGCCTGACAGTAATGCTGTCGCCGCTGCAGCATCCCCAAGACTGCTGATTCCCAGCAGTCAGGCAAGAAGGACCCACGCATGGTCTGCAGGCTACGGTTTGTGCTGTTCAGGCAGCCGTTTCACCGTCGAGCTCAGCAGCAAGACTAGCTTAAGATGCTCCTCTCATCACCCATTTGCTGCTGCTGTAACATGCTCTTGGTGAGGTGGTACCTGCACAACCACGTACAGCGCACCTGTGACCCAAATCAGGGAACTGACCTAATTCGAAAACAAAAAGGAATTTGCTAACAAAAAAAAAAAAAAGAAGAGGAAAATTTGGCTCAGTTCCATGGTGCAGTTCACTGTATCCCCCCCCACAGGGACAGCAGACATCCAGCACCGCCACACTTCCAGGGAAAAAATATGTAGTAAGCGGGACTACTGCTGCCAAACTTTTGTTTCATGAAACCTTGGGTTTAATCTAATGTAGAAAATTAGAACCAAATTATCTAATGTTTGCTGGAGGGTCAGGGACAGCCCTCATTCTGGGCCAAGGCACAGACGGGCATCACAAAACAAAAATAAACCATCACGTTTCACCAAGACCCAGCTCTCAGCTGAGACTACAGCAGCTTAGGGAAAACCACTACTCCAGAAACATGTTTGGGTTTTTTTAATAATGTAATTCCACCTGAAGGTCCTTACTATTCACCCAAATATTTATGGATGTTCCGTTACATATGCTGTAGTGAATTTTATCAGAAAAAGCCCCAGAAGAAAATTTGGCAATTTCACAAGAAAATTATCTGAAATCATCACTTTAAGAATGTTATTATTTCTGATTTTTAAGAAAGGCAGTTCAAGCAACACTGCCAAAGAAAATGAAGTTAGCAACATGAAGCCTTACAGGTTACTATTTCCAGTACAGCAGGAAAAACTGGAATGTTTAAGTTTTCAGGCTTTGTTTTCTCCAAAATAAGGATATGTAAGAAAACCAGCTTTTCCGAAACATAGTACTGTCTGTACCGCTGCAGACATCAGATTAAAATGACTGGTGGCTCTATTAACGTAAACCAACTATGATTTATCAAAATATGAGAAGCTTAGTTTGCACAGGAATATTTTGCATACCCCAACCACAGTTTTCAGTCCGATTTTACACTAGAGACAGCAATTCTGTTCTCTTCTTACATTTCGAGTGTGGCAGGTGTTAGAGTCCAAGTAACAATCACCATTAAATCCACAAGACGGGTTCACAGAAGTATAATCATTTTCCATTAGTATGTGCAAAACTGGTATCGGTTCCCCAACATCAATTTGTAGTTGTACTTTTCTTATTCTAGATTTACATATGTATGACCAGAATTAAATTTTGCCTAAACTGGTCTATTTAAAAAAAAAACATTTCCTTTATTTTATGCACTAAACCCTTTGGTTTTAACAGTGCTGGAGGGTTAGAGGTAATCTCAAATGTCATTAAGGTCCTTCCCTTTCAG
>NW_008825608.1:1470558-1475335 GCF_000699105.1 Pygoscelis adeliae
TAGGAGGAGGCTGCAGAGGCGTACCTGAGGCCTTAGAGGTATTACTACTGAACATCATTATTTGCATTGATTAAATGGAAAGACCTGGTCAATCCAGCACTGAACTACGAGCACAGAGGATTTAATCCCAGTCTGCCACTGGCTTGTTAGGTGACTTTAGCCCAGCCATTTCTTCCCTCTTCACCCTTAAGTTCCTACACACAAAATGAGCACAGCAGTACAGCAGCACAATAGGTAAAATGCTTTGAAAGTAGATAAATCCAGTGAGGAAAATCACTGCTACTTCAATATCTAGCTTATGTGTCTGTCTATAAGGTATACAGCACTATGTAAGGTATACAGGAAAGGGAATGATTTCTCCTTCACTTTTGAAGGTGCAGAGTTAAAACATTAAACCAGTCTGGATGAAGTATCATGTATCCAATTAACCGTTACATAGGTAAGTGAATTAAGCAAAGCAAAACTTCCGTCAGAGGTCACAGATACCATACACTCCACCTGAGCAGTACATTCAAATAAACAGCACAAATATTACAGCCCAGGCACGTATCACCTCAGTTGCGCAGTACACCCCACTTTAGCTTAATGGGAAAGGAAGCAGCTCAACATGTTACTTGAATGTTTCTTTCAAAGACAGCTTCCAAGTCTAACCAGGAATCCTCTACAGAGAATTCATGTCATGGCATAAAGTTAATACACGATCCTTAAAGGCAAAAAACAGAAACAAGAGCCACTGCCACCCTACAGAGAAATGAAGAGTCATGTACAGATCATTGCCACTCTTCCTTTTAAAATCCCCCTCCCCCCCCCGCCCCTTAAAAACCATATACAACCATATACATCACATTAACTGTGATGTACCGACACATGCTTTTAGACTTTAAGGACAGCCACAGTCTACTTGCATACTTTTACATTATTACAGAAATAAATAATTCATAATATAACGCCCATGTTTTCTGAGGGATTTAAACGCAAATCTACCACCACCAATACAACACAACCACCTAATCCGAAACGAGCTTTGGACATCAGCCAGCTTCATAACTGAGCTACTCAAAAGTACTGAGTGAAGCAGCTAACCCCTTTTCCAAGCTAACCTTCCATTCCACATTCCCCTACAAATCATCGGGAATGCCAATAACTGAACCCCCAGACAATTGCTTTTGTGAGCTGGAGCGCACAGTGAGCTGACCCTACGTATCTTCCCCGTAAGTACAGAAATCCCAGCTCAGGCAGATAGGCAGCCCTATAATTTATACAATTAGCCCCATCGCAGACAAAGGCTCGCAGGATGACTTACTAGCTGAACACAGCCTACAGAAACAACTCGTTATTACTTCATCTCCTAGAGGGGAAAAAAACAACAATAAAAATTATATGTATGCAATGTGATGTAGTATTTCACTACAAGAAAGCCAGAATCTTACTTCTCTGAACTAGGGAAAACTGTGTTATTTAACTATAATGTTTAATAAAAGTTTGAAATCAATCCCCTTTTACAAAAGCAAAGGTGGGACTCAAGATAACTGATAAGTTCTTCTGGGGAGACAGTTTGTATTTATATTTAGTTCTCTCAAATTAAAATGATAGAAGAAATGCAGCACAAATGACCATAAAAGATATGAGATCATGTCAGCACGCAAGCAGGTAGAAGGACAAACTCAGGGAAGAGTCAACAACTTATCAAGGACCCTGACTAAAGAGAGGTTGGTGTGGAGCCCCAGTGCAAGGTCAGGACAGCTCCCCAGCTTCACCAGGAGGACTTGAACCGCAAATACTGGGCGTACACAGACATCTTTACAAAATGGGGTACAAGTGCTGAGGATGGCATCTGCACTTACCAAAGGGATAAATCTGTGGAGGTTAAGGCTATGAAATTCTGCCACATTTGGGGATGGGAAGCAGGTAGGAGAACCTGGCCAGAAAGCTATTGAAGATCTGATGACTGTAGCAGAAAAGCCTGTACTTTCAACAAACGATATTACAAAGTTCTCGCACTCAGAGCCCATTTACCTGTGGTATGAACAGGGCCATGATATGGGGTGCTTCATAACATTAAACAAAATAAAGTACATCCAAATCTACAAAGGCTCCTGGGACAGGAAACTTTGCTGTGTACCTCCACAGCACTCAGCATAACACGGCCTTGTGCTATTGAGGTCTTCAGATGCAGTAGAGAAGAGTAAAACAAAATTTGTAGCAACTAGAATTGCTGTATTTTAAAAGGCTGCATGAAGTCACAGTTAAGAAGCAAGAGATGGAAAGCACTCCTGTTCTAGTCAGACATGCCACACTAAATCTAAACTAAATCTAAACTAAATCTAAACTAAATCTAAACTAAATCTAAACTAAATCTAAACTAAATCTAAACTAAATCTAAACTAAATCTAAACTAAATCTGGGCAGATTCAGACTAGACATAGGGAAGACATTTTTTACGCTGGGGGTGGTGAAACACTGGCCCAGGTTGCCCAGAGAGGTGGTGGATGCCCCATCCCTGGAAACATTCCAGGCCAGGTTGGACGGGGCTCTGAGCGACCTGATCTAGTTGAAGATGGCCCTGCCCACGGCAGGGGGGTTGGACTAGATGACCTTTAGAGGTCCCTTCCAACCCAAACTATTCTATGATTCTAATCCCCTGCCTTCCCCAAGAACAATCTCAGGTAACCCAAGGTAGAGTCCCTTTAGGTTGGAGTGTGGCAAGTCTTGTATGCAAGGCTCCTCTAGCTGTGCCTGGGAAAAGCAAGAAGTTGCATAAACAGCCAAGAAGATAAACTCCTCCTCTGAGAGCATGCTCATGCATCTGCTAAAGGTTTACAAGATCTAATGCAGACCAGATTCCTCCACAGCATCACAAGAAAGCTAGAGGAGCAACGCTTCTTCCCTGTGTAGGCTAACTAGCGGAGCCCTCAAGCTGTTCCCAGAAATGTTTGCCTCCCAGGTTTTGACTTAATTACAACAGGACATGCACACACAAAGCAAGTCCTTCACATTGTTAAAAGCAAAAAGGAGTGAATGATTGCTGATCCTGCCATTTTCATTTTTTTAAAAATCTCTTTTACAAGCTTCTGAAGTGTTGCAGCCCTAGAAGAATGAAAAGAAGTTGTCTTCAAGCCTTTTTCCATCTGAAAGCAAAAACATGTAATGCCCAAGTGTACACGTCACAGCCCAGTGAGTAAAGCGATACCTGTGACTGAGGCAACCTGGCTTCCATTCCTGGGTCAGGCGCTGGCTTGCTAAATGAGGTTGGGCCAGTCCCTTCACCTCTCAATGCCATGTTTCCCATCCCACCTACCGAACGGGTTTACTGACTTTTCTTTCCCTTTAGCACAACTCTATCGCTCTCACCTTCTTTTCAAGACTGCCTCTACCCTTGACTTTCACGTAGCATCTCTGCTACTGTGTTGGTCTAAAGTGGCTTTAGTTATAGAGGTACATCAGTTCAGCTTGCTTATTTAGTTACCAAGTTTATTGCCGTGTAATTCAAAGTAATTAACCTCTTTTGCTTATGCTTGTTTAACATCATAAAAGCAGAATAAAGCTTTATTTACAAGACCAAAAGACACACAGGATGCAGGAAGTGAGGGCGTTCACAGATTCAGCTGAATTTGTACCAGTCCATTTACAAGTATCTACTTTCCCTTTGAAATAGCGTATTTTGATGTTACTTCAAATCCGTTTCCTACTGAATGAGCTAAACCAAAGACCCATGGGATACAGTTTGCACTGGCCAAACGAATCCACATATATTCACCTTTTAGGCTGTATCAGATCTTTTGCAATCAAGGCAAGGCCTAAATCAGTTGAAAAGCAGCACAGGGTTTGCCTGCACAGAAACAGTCACCAAAATAACCAAGGGTACAGGCAGACAAACAAGTTCCCACGGGACATACTATGTAGTAGACTGGCAGGGGATCAGCTATGCTCTCATAAGGAGAGCTAACCATGTGTCTACATATTCTGGCAAGTCAGTGCCACTCTGTACACGGAATCTTCCCGAGGCAGTGCTTTTCCCGTGGTCTGGACCTGGAGAAGAGCCTGCACGAGAAGAACTTACGCGTCAGTTGACCTAAGAAAACAGCATTTCTTCCGACAAACCTTACTCCGCTGTACAGATTAGATGCAATCTGAAGTTTCCTTTAAAAAAAATAATTTGAAGAAAAGGCCAGGAACAGGGAACGGCAGCAAAACTAAAGCTCGCTATATTGTTTTCACGGTGGTCCGCATTAAGGAAGCCACTAACACCAACGCAAGATTTCTCCCTCCGCACAAAAGCAGGCGTGTGACAGCCGCCAAAGAGCCATCCCGGCCCCACCAAAGCCCGGATCCTCAGCCCCTGCCCCTGCCGTGCACCGCCCGCTCGGGCCCCCTCTCCGAGGAGGGGCGCGGTGACAGCAGCGAGCAGCCCCAGGCCGGCAGGCAGAGCTGCACCGGCTCACCGGCGGCGGCCAAGAGGCTCCTCGCCCTGCTGCAGCCCCGAGGCCGACCTGCTACCAGAGCCTGAGGCAAAATGGGATGGGAAGAGAAAGAAAAGCGCTTCCCCCCCCCCTCCCCCCGGCACAGGAGAGGGGTTAGGGGCAGAAAAGCCGGTTTCTCCCCACCCCTTTCCTGGTTTGAAAGGTAAAGGCAATCGTCTGTGAGAGCTGTCATTTTGGAGAAGGAAGGGCTTAACCGCGCAGCCTGGAGCAAGACTGAGGCCTGATCGCCCCGCTCCAAATTCTGCCGGGGGCGCGGCGGGGGGGGGAGAACTGACCTTCCTACCGCCCAACAGCAG
>NW_008825608.1:1476224-1479860 GCF_000699105.1 Pygoscelis adeliae
GCTGAATACGATCGTTAACAGCCCGATCTGTCAGCCGCAGTATCAGAAGTTAACCCTAATGCAGCCCAGGCGAGAGTGCAGCAGGACGTGCACCGCCACGCACACGTCCCTGGCCGCCAGCTCCTCGCCGGGGAGTACTTCCAGGGCGGCTGGAAGTCGGGAGGCGTCGGCAGCGGTTGGATGTCAAAAGGTGTGAGTACCGTGCAAGGGAGATCCAGCAGCAGCCACGCGTGGGGACAAAACCACGGATGCGGCCGGATGGTTCCCATTTGCCAGAATGGAGGGTATCGTAGGCCACACCAGCATGGAAAGAACAAAAGGTTAGCATGAGAAGTACTGGTGTCGGCCCCCGAGCCCGCGCGCAAGAGCTGCCGGTATCTCATTCGTTCCTGCTGTTTCACATCTCCAGTGCCGTTCCTGCTTCGAGTAGTTCTCCATCCACCGACAGGGAACAAAAACCCCGTGCCCTAGCATCATCCTGAGGATAAGCACGTCTACGGGACAAGATGCTCACGTACCGCCGGACTGCCCGAGAGGAGGAGGGAAGGGTCACAGCGAGTTCAACTGGCGTAAATAGTGGTGAGGCAGTAATGCTTGGGCAGCTTTGCCATGCTGCTTGAAAAAGGAGTTGCCGATCTGGTAGGAAAATGTGATCAGCTGTTGCTACAGGTTACACCATTGGGCAAGTATGGTGGCAAAGGCACAGAAACTGGGATACTCATTGCTCCACCACGGGTAGAATTAATTTCTAAAACACAATGAAGGCTGAACAGAGCCAAACGCCTCTCTTAGTTGGACCATTGTAATTCCTAAGCAGCTCCCTAAAGGCGGTGTGAATGTGCCCCTGCTTTACACCCGGGTGCGGGAGACTGCTCCTGCTTCACCCCCCCATCAGCAGGAGAGCTTGCCCGGCTCCCCTGCTGCCTCACCCTCCTTTAGCGCAGCAAATGCAGCTTGGAGTTTCTTCCAGTGTCAAAAATAACTGGTAATGAACTGGTAAGCAAATGCCAAACATAATAAAAACAATTACGTGTTTGAGCACTCCGCAAGGTATAGAACATAAAGCCACGTATTGCTCGCAGCTGCAGGGTTTTTTCCAGCTACTTTCAACTTCTGCCTGTGTTCATCACACTCCATCCTGTTGCTTATAAACTCTCATCCCTTTAATAAACTGTATAATGGCTGAATACTGCCTTTTAGTCATGAAACTGCCTCGGCCAATTTTTCTTCAGGGCTCTGACACCGCCTGGAGCTCCCCGTGCCTCGTGTGAGGGATGTATTTGTCTCGTGAGCACCAATGCGGCACTCGGTCACCTGGATCTAAGAAGTAGCAAGTTGATGTCCTCAGCCTATGGTGGGTATGTGAAATTCCGTTAGCTTTTTATTTTTAGAATTCCTCAGGGAAGTTTTTTGTTAATAGCAAATAAATATCTGGTTGGCCTAAGCCAGAAAATACATACCCACTCTGTAATCAGTATGTCAAGCATCGGTATGGTGTCAGGTTTTTATGTTCCTCTGAAGCCATGTCGGCTGCATGTGCCAAAGCTCATTTAAAATCTGCATCTGTTACTTTTAGGCACTAGCTGGGGCTGCCCATGATCTTACATCATTTTCAGCCGGTGCAAAACACACCATTGCCCTTAGTAGATTTGGACCATACGGCCACAGGACTGTAAAAGCTCAAGGCAACGCTATTTCAGGTGAAACTATTGAAATATGCTTCTCCTCCGTTACCTCCTAAGAGAACTGGTAGGCTGGTAGCAGCTAAGGACACAGAGGAGAGCATCCCTGCTTCACACTGGCCCAGCCATGCACTGACGGAGAAGAGGGACGGCTGGCGGGCGCAACTGCCGCGTCGGCTTTCCCTTCTTGTTTCTGACTTGTACCCGAAACCTGAGACTTCAGCTGTTCTTTTTCAAGCAATATGTGCTGCGTTGGCAAATTCTAGTATTAAACCCCAAAGGGATCCATTAAAATCCAGGTAGTTACTTCATCACGAATTGTGCAGATTTGGATTTGGATACTGAGAGGTGCCTCTGACAGGTGTCCTCAGTGGGAGAAAGTGCATCTGATGAAGAACAGAGTACAGAGATAGACAGAGTGTCACTGAGAGTCACCTAAGTCAGTAATATTTCCTCAGTGTTATTTTTAATCCCTCAACTCAGGTATCCCTGGGAGTTAATGTGCCGTAGCCAACACACTACGAAGGCAGAAAAATATATCATAAATGAGGTGTAATTTAACAAAATCCTCTTCTTCCAACTCAAACCAAAATCCTCGTCTTCCAACTCAAACCATACTACAGCTCTGTGGTGGGAATCTCTTGCACCAGCTCAGAATACCTTGAAATCCACCAGGGGGGTGAGTGGCACAGAGGCAGCCCCGGGCCTGGCAGGGGACCTTCGCTGGACCTCACCCCCTAAAATCCTGCCCCAGGCACGCTCAGCTCAGGTGGCAGAGCCATCTCAGGCTCCTGGTCTGCTCAAGCTCTGGTGGCTTTCAAAACAGTGCCTCCCCCATGGATTTATCGAGAAATGCCCACATTAAAATGGCAGTAGCTGCAACTCACCATTTCCAGATGAAATTAATGTGAAAACAAAAGTTTAATGCTATTTCCATAAAGCTGAATTCTCATGTAAAGGCGTCTTCACTCTCTTGCACTGGATTTATGCTGCTGTACAACCACGACCATCACTGTGCAACCTACAACAGTTTTTAGGGATTTTTCCTGATTCTTTTTTAAACCCAAGTGAGGAAAAGAAAAACATTGTCTCTCAGATTCTCCTCCACACTATGCTTTTAAGTATTAGGATTTCTTCTCAAATCTGTTGCCTGCCCAGGCAGGCAAAACTTTTTCTTTTGTCTGCCCCTGCTAGGCAGCATTGCTAATCCCACCCGTTCACAACTGATTCATCAATAAGATATTTTTAATAGTAAATACTGACTTGTTTTGTTTTGCCTCATACTTTCTGAGCCTTCATTGTGCTCAGGCTTTTCTTTGCAACTCCGGGCTCGAACAAATCAGCTACCCTTCGGTGGTCCTCCCTTTCCGAAACTGAAATCTGCACGTAACGACTTGCTCTCAGGACATGGAGCTTCAGTTCACATCCTGGATATTGCTGGGCTTACAAGTAAATTGTGAGACCTGAACAGTTTGGGGGATTAATAGAGATGAGCTGATCAACTTGTCGTAGCACAAGTGACTTCATTGGGTAATTATTTGTTTTCTAGGTCATTCTTAAAACTAAGATCTGTTGCTAGGTTTCACACTTTGTTATTTTGATAAACTGCCCAAGATGCAAAGGCAAATATCCAGCAGCAATTATAAACATCGCAATAACTATTTCAAAAGCATTTCTGCACAGTTTTAGAAAACTGGAGTGGCCTGTCAAAGCTAAGGTTCCCATCGTCGTTCAAGGTAACGATGCAGCATAATAAAAGCTTGTACTGAGTGCACAACCGCAGCCTGGCCCATGCCCATCGCCTCCTCCTGGGCACAGCCCATTTCGGGCACTGTTCACTGTCCCCAGACTCCATTAATGCAAAGGCTTAGCTGTTACCCCACTGATTCAAGGTGTCACGGCCAAGCGCGTTTACGGTGCTATAAGCCTTACACAATACGTGGAGAAGGCAGAC
>NW_008825608.1:1479870-1483141 GCF_000699105.1 Pygoscelis adeliae
CTGAGATTTTGCTAACCACTGAGCGCAAGGTGGTAGAATCACACAGGAACCATCTTGAATACTAAAATAAAGTCGGATATTGTTTCTTCTTGTGGGAGTTAACCCACAGAAAAATTTTTCCCCAGTGGAAAAATCACAGCAAAGGCAAAGCCCTGCAATGCTAGTTTTATTTAACCTGAGTCCAAACCCCGAAGCACGTAGGCAGTCTAATCCAACACTGCAAAAGTTTTCGAACATTTTCGAACAAGCTGAATTTTCTGATAATCCCTGCTGAATCCCTGAATGAATGTGGAAAGCCAGCCTAACCTGTACCTAAAATTGGGATGACTGCAGACATGAGAATCCTTAAAAATGCCTTTCTTTTTATATCTTACTTTGGATTAGTTCAAGTTTACCAAATTAAGGTACATCATTGTTTCTTCTCCTTTTATCCACTGCATTTGTGTACAGATCAGCTATAGCAAACATCAGAACAAAAAAATCTTTAAACTGGCCCTGAAACAGCCATAAGAAACCCTGGCAAGCAGTCCCCGATTCCTTCTCTTGTTTTCTATTTAAGAAAAAACTACTTTAGGGGTAAGAACACTCTGGGACTGGCTAGATGTTTGGGTAAGGTATGGTAATGACTGTTCTTAAACAAAACATTCTTCAAAATAAGAACCTGAAAGGCTCAGGTGGCTTGAAAATATTTATTTTCAAGAGTTTGGTGAGTTCCTGGCAGAAAGCTGCTGGAGGTAACATCTGCATGCAAGAAATGAGCAGAGGAATTAAGAGATGTTCGTCGCAAAACTGAATTCTTAAGATGTCTAAGCATCAGGAGAAAGAGGCGACTTAACTTTGGACATTTGATGGAATGCCTGGGCTGGATGTGGGAGCGTACAACAACCGCGGGGATTGCTCCTTGACCTGAGCAGTTGGATATCCAGCCTGATAAGCACTTGGCCCACTGCCAGGAGCTGCGGAGGAGGAATGGCTGGAGGGTCCAAATAACGGCATGTCTGGCACACCATCTGCTAGGCGTAGCAGGGAGCAGGTGCTCAGGATACTTCCTTACTCTGCCGGGAGGGAACAAGCTGGAGAGGAAGGGAGGATTTTTTCCCCCCTCAAACACACCTCCCTGTTTTCTCCTCCTCCCCCGTGCACTGCAAGCCCGGCACCTCCCTCAGAGCCACCTACAGCTTCTCCAGACCATGCTGTGCCCTCTTGCTTTTCAGCATTTTTCTTCCTTGGTCTCATTTACCTGAGGAAGCCTCTCCTGTAGGTCTGCAGAAAGGGCCAGGTCATCCCAAGTGCTTGACCTCTTCTCAACTGAACTGCGGTAAAGGACCATGTTTATGCTCCATGCCACTGAAAATGTTCCCTTTTAAATCATCTTTGCAAATCTGATTGACGAGCAGTAAATGAGCTGCCATTACTCACTCTCTGTTGAAGAGGTAAAGACACCCTTATTTGGATTTAAACCAAGCCTGTTTCATTTTAGACAAATCATTTAGGCACATGTTTAAACTGAAGCAAAACAAAAGCCCGCACAGCGGGGTGTACCAGTATAACCAAGCGGATCACTGCAATGCTATTTCTCTCTCTTTTTTTTTCCATCTTCATTTTCCTATTATAACTCAAAAGGGTCCCAGGTGACAAAGGTCACCTACAGGGGAGTAATATAGTTATGCAGACACACAGAAATGCAGCACGTACTTTAGCAGGGACAGAATTTGCTTTTTTCTCTACAAGTAAGAAATATTTCTACTTACTTCCACCAGCGTGAGTAAAGAAGTTTGTATATTTTCCCCTCTTCTTCATAAGCTCTGAAGTGAGACAGGCGTAGCCAGCGCCTGCTTTTGGCTGCACTGTTACACTCATCAGGAATTTCACTGAAGCCAGTTGAATTACTCCAAATTGGTGTGACATGGGTAAAATCAGTGGGTCAGTTTTGGCCCCAGAGAGGATGCTCTTATAACACCAATGGGACACAGCAGCTTTGGTGCCGTTGAAGAGCACCTCTGCAACCCGCTGCAATGTGCCAGAGTCCCAGGATGCTGCTGGCACCTCCTCCTCCATCATTTTTGCTGAAGAGCTAATCTGGGAGAAACAGCGAGGCAGCATTTCTGCAGTCGAATTATTTCCTCACTGCTAGAACATCTTCCTGGCAATGCCAGTTTTCCTAATATAAAGCAAGCCTCTGGGAAGTGCATCAGATCTGCTTTCGATTCAAGACAAGGCTCATGTAAATGTCATTTTCAAAAGTTTCTCTCTACGTCCAAGCAAGCACACTTCTGTGGCACCTCACGTCTGGGCCAGAATTTATCTATTTTGAGTGACTTAATGTCACTCAATAGATGACGCATAAGTTTAAAATAGAGCATTTTCCCCATGTCAGAGAAGCCAAACTGTAAATTACATCTCTTGCTGATGCATTCACATGCCCATTGCGCTGCTAAGTAGCTCAACAAGGTGAGAAATGGCTGTTAGTCCTTCTCTACTCATTTTTCCCTGTTCTAAACATAGTATTCCTCAGTGCCAATTTTCTAGATTAGATTAAGGAAAAACTTAAGAAAAAAACTAACTGTGGCATTAATTTCATTAATTTAAAAGCTAATCAACTAAATAATTCAGTAGGTCTGAGCTCATTGTTATTTTCCTCTGTTATATAAATACAAAGGCCCTTAAGGACAAGAGCATCAGGTTTAAATAAAGAAAAATCAGAAGGCTGGTAGCGAAGCAAAGTTACTGCATTTTGGAAAGAGGTAGGAGCACACAGAGAGGTCACAGCATGCAGGGACAAAGCTGCCAGCCAGCCAGCTCGCTGATAGCGCTGTCGTAAAGGGAACAGGGTGTGATCCAGAACCCAGCTGAATTAGTCTGTGCTTTTAGCACTGAACTAATGAGTTATAGAACAGAAAGGTATTGTTTTTTGGAGAATGTTATTTCCACTTACACATTTTGGGAATTCACAGGTTTCACTGACATCTGCTGTAATTCCTGTATTAATTACTAATAACTTGAATTCCTATTAAATTCCTATTATTCCTAATTAAAATCATAGAATCATAGAATCATTAAGGTTGGAAAAGACCTCTAAGATCATCGAGTCCAACCATCAACCCAACACCACCATGTCCACTAAACCATGTCCCTAAGTGCCTCATCTACCCGTCTTTTAAATACTTCCAGGGATGGGGACTCAACCACTTCCCTGGGCAGCCTGTCCCAATGTTTAACCACTCCTTCAGTAAAGAAATTTTTCCTCATGTCCAATCTAAACCTCCTCTGG
>NW_008825608.1:1486683-1496448 GCF_000699105.1 Pygoscelis adeliae
GGAGCCTCCGTCTGCTGCCTTTGCCTCAGGGATGGCAGGGTGCGGCTCCACCAATCTATCTCCCTCTCACACTCCCAGATACTCCTTAGCCTCTCCACTTCCTCCTTCAGCTCCACCACCAGGCCGAGCAGATCGTCCACCTGGTCACACCGCACACAGGCGGTGTCTCTGCTGCCCTCCAGTAAAAGTGACAGGCTCAGGCACTCCCTGCAGCCGGAGACCTGGACAGCTGCGTGCTTGCGTGAGGGCTCCATCTGGGTCGCCACATTCCTTCTGGCGATGGATTTCGGCCAAGTGGAAACCATAGCCGGTCCTCTTCTGGGAGGGCGACGACTACCAGTTGAGTTGGCCTCTAGAGCCAGGAGGGGGGCTGCGCCCTGCCCGCTCGCATTCCCTGCACGCCCTGCCTGCGTGAACTGCCGCGCAAACTGCCACGCCACGCTCTTCTGACGTGCCACAAAATGTTTTATGAAATGTTTTATGAAAGCAAAATGTATCATTGTGGTCAATGTCAGCAGCTGGTAACTGAAGCAGGGCTCAACTTTAGCACCTGGAAATATTACTGCATGGATTTAAGATTGTAACAGTAGGTTCCTATTTTATACATCTAGTTAGAAATAAATAGACTTATACCTTAGGCTTTGTCCTTTGATGTCTATCCCTCTGCTCTGGCCTTCAGATAAAGCTGCCTTTCGAGAACTGATTAAAAACACCTGCTATCAAAAAAAACCCCAACCCAACCAAACCCCAAAATCCAAAAGAAGGTAACCCCAGGCGACTACAAAAACATCAGACGTATAAAAAGGGATAACTCTAATGTGTTGATATGGGCAGTGTTTTCACTGTATGTTATAAAATCCACAATTAAAATATAATAAAATGCCTCACTGCTCAGTTCAGAGCCCCAGTGGGAGGGTTCAGGAAAACACGGAAACAGCACACCAAATTAACTGCACCTTGTTAAATGTAGCCATTCAAACAACTAGACCTTAATGGGGTACTTTCTGCAGCTACTGCAGTTTTATATGTCTGAACTATTTTCCAAAGCGGCTTTTGTGTATCTGCAAAGCAGATGCAGGGGTGTAGTGGTGCAGGGTGTACACTCACAGGCGGCATAGCAGGCGTCTATTCACAGTAGTTACAGACAAATATCGGTGCACTGTCTTCACTGGAGATACTACTGGTGCACAGCAAGAGTCAGGTCCCTTCTACAGAGAGACTTGCTTAAAAAGCAAGAACGAGGCTACATTTACACTGATAAAAAAACAGAGGTGCAGTACTTCAGAGTCACGTGCTCGTACCCAGCAGTCAAATTCTTTGCAACTATAAACATAATTAATTCCATAGAAAGATAAAAGCAGACATGCCACAGCTTTTCCTAAGCAATGTCTGTGGAACTAGATGCCTCCATCCATAGTGTCAGCCCACCAGACTGGCCACTAGGACTGTGCAAGGGAAGAGGTGCACTTTCTTCTTAGCACATGTCCCATTTCTTCAGTAGCTGACTAGGGCTCCCCATATGATGGTGGGCTGTCAAGAACACACAAAAAAAGAAAACTGTTGGCAAAAATATGAACAAAACCAGAATGAGACTTTTGCTTTCTTCTTCTGTCAGGAGAGACTATAGGCTGGCCAAAGCATAAGCTACATTTTTCATCACCATATCTGGAAAAAGACTTGTAGTTGAAGGGGAAGAGCTGGAAGCCAGAGATAGCCTGATGGAAGCCACATCCAAAGAACCGCAACCCTCTATCACCCTGTCATGAAGAAATTGCACTATTCTACAGGTAACATCATTCAACATGTAGCACAAATAAAAGAAATGTTAACGGTCCTATTCTTGACTGGTATACCTGCAATTCTTATAGGCGGTAATGAATGCAAATTATATGGTAATTATAGCCCATCATTACAATGAGAAGGTCCACTGGCAAAGTGCTACCATAAATGAAAACCCATGTTGCGTATGATGCCAAGAGCATAACCAGCATTCTCCTGTTTCCATCTAAGCATACCTTCCACGCAGATATCCCATATATATCCCAGATCTGTCACACTTTAAAAAAGATGCTCCATGTATTTGTCACTTCACTGAAACTAGCTGTATTTTTTACATCGTTGTGGCTATTAGTTTTTAAGAGTACAGCATTTATCAGTATTTCACCCATATGTTTTGCTCTTGCAACCTCTCTTTCCCATCTTCCTGAGCTCTTCTTGCTTCCCGTCTTCCCCTGCTCAGCTCAGCGCAAGGGACAAGGTTTCGGTCACCTGGGAAGCCCCTCTTTGTCCCAAACGTGCATGGTCCCTGGCACACTGCAGTGCCACTCACAACATTTCTAAATCCATCAGCCTCGTCTTTACCTGTTAGCACTGAATATTAAACTGCTACTGCTGTAGACCTTTTGCAGATGGGCAAGTAACATCACATTGCTTCCTGAAGATATTCTTATGGAGAGAAGAGTAAACCAAATGTTTTACTTGGCCAGCTGATTATGTACTGCTATGTAACATCTTTAAAATGGCCATTTATTCTAAGTATAGAATCATAGAATCATTTAGGTTGGAAAAAACCCTTAAGATCATCGAGTCCAACTGTTAACCTAGCACTGCCAAGTCCACCAGTAAACCATGTCCCTAAGTGCCATGTCTACACGTCTTTTAAATACCTCCAGGGATGGTGGCTCAACCACTTCCCTGGGCAGCCTGTTCCAATGCTTGACAGTATAATTCAGTGCAAAGAAATAAATATTAAAAAAAATTAAATAAATAAATAAACCAACTGGAATCATCAAGTTGGGCTTTGAACATGTATTTAGGAATAAGGAGATGTCAGAAATTAGACCCAAGCTAGGACCAAAGAAAGTAGAGTTTTGACCAGAAGTACCTTTCTCAAGCTACAATACTGATTAGGCAAACCACAGGTCAATTTCTGCAAACAGTTCTGTATTTGAGTAACTTCAAAGATCTTATTGACATGAGTAAAATTCCTTACCTAAGTGTCTGCATGATCATGCAGGAGCCAGCATGGCTGGAGAAGTGTTTTATTTTGCTTCTTAACTATTGCTAGTCCAGTGAGAAAGGGGATAGAGCCTGCCAGCTTGACATAACCAGATAAAAGCACATTAACTTGACATAGGTCATGACATTGAACTTAAAACTAAACCAGCCTAAAGGAAATTGTATAACTCAGTGTACCTTCTTTTATTACATCGCACACCCAAATGAAATGTCACTGCAGGACTGACTTTTTGTTGTTTGGATGCTAACTCTTGTGCTCTTCACAGCATGTCCTGTACATTCTGTTTTCATATAAGGTCCCTATATAGGGAAGGGGTTGTTCTTCCTACCACATAGGAAATTTGGTTTTGAGAGTGGCTGGTAAGTACATTTTGTCTTTTGTGGAAAAGATGAGTCAGACCCATGAAATACGAACTGCGGGTAAAAAAGCCCTGAAAGCAAATGATCTGCTGAAAGGTATGCTTTGCATTTGTGTGACAGTCTTCAGATAAGGTTCACAAAACTACCTAATGATTATTTGAATGTTTGATATGGCTAACTGCTATTTATATAGCTTGCTATCTATATGGATAGCCATGTAACAACTATGAAGTGTAACACCTTTCACGTAGAAGTATATATTCATTTCTGGGAATGGCTCTGGATTCCGGGTGCTTTGTGTTTTCAATTTCCACTCCAGCTCTGGATGTTCAGTAGTGCTAAAGCCAGTGGGAGCTGCAGATATACAGTAAATCCAGTGAGCATAGGGACGTGCACTCATAAGCCAGGTACAGAGAATGCGCTTTGAAACTGCTTTTTGGCAGGTAGTCACAATGCACTCAACTAGGAGGAGGACCAAGAAAATCACAATTTCCTATTCTAATCTCTAGAATACTCTTCCCAGCAATAAATGTATTATAAAAAAAAAAAAAAGTGTGACTTGTTTCAGAGACCAGACTAATATTTAATTTCATTGAACCCTTCAAATAATATATCCCGTATCCTCTCCAGTAGTTGGATGACTGTCTGCTTTCTGGAGAAGAAAAAATACCTCCTTTCCCTGCTCAACAGCACAACACATTCCCCATGCAAAAAGATTTTTTTACCTACCACGTTTTTGGTCTGGTGTAAACAGTCAAGCAGTAACTCAAGGTGGTGGTCACCAACAACTTACCCACTCAGGCATTGCAGCCCGATTATCTGAGGGGAAAGCTGGCCAAAGCCAAGACCCTGCTGTTATTTGTACTGGGTGACCCAGACACCCTTGGAGCCTGTACAGTAAGAGATTTCAAAAGCAGACAGAGAAATCGGTCCTTGTGCAGTACCTTTGAAAATCTCTCCCCAAAGGCATAACTCAAAAAGCTGGTAATGGGGTGGAGAGCTTTCATTATTCGAAGCATGTTTATTGCATCACCCTCCCCTGAGGAAAATAGCGCCCGGCTGTGAAATGGAAGGCAGTTAATGGATTGCAACAGCAGGAGCAGGAACTAAATATATTTTCTTCTCTTCTGTAAGTACAAAAGAAAGAAGAAAAGGGCCAGCACAGGCATTACCCATGGAGGCTAACTACTGCTCCAATTCCCCGGACACCACATCAGTTTTACGGCTTCTCACAGAGCTTTGCACGTAACCAGTGCAGATGCTCTGCCCTGGGAGAAGGATTATTCCTCCCTGAGTAACAGTGGCTGAAAGACTCAAACCAAATGGCTGTACACAAAGGTATCTGAACAGGCTGGAGGAGGCTTACCAGTCCAGGGATAGAGGACTTAGACATAGGGTCTCTGGGGCACAGGCTGCCCCTCTAGCCGCTCCTGCGGGCACAAGACCTGCGCCCAGCCCCAGGTCACGGAAGGGCAGGTTGGAAGGATGCACCTGGGGGGACACAGTCCAACATCCTACTGGAAGATCAGGTCTCCCATAGCTTGGTTCAACTACTCCCAGCCTCACTGGGTAACATCTCCCACTTTTCTGCTCCCCCCCTGTTTCGGCAGAATTGCTAGCATGCAATGGCCTCTCTACCAATTGCCCATCTGTGATTACAGATCATCTACATCCCTGCTAAAGGCACCCTCAGGCAGCACATTTCATTTCTTCAACTTGCACTATGTAGAAACCTGCTGCCCCATCACCCCAAACTTGCCCCTGAGATAAGCAAATCTGCCCCCGTGCACAAGAGCTGAGCTCTGGCCATTAGCAAAGAAGCACGCCAGGCTGGAGGCTCACAGCTGACTTTGCTTCAACAGCTCTTGCCAGCCAACTCCACTGCCTGTTGACCTAACAGGAAAGAGCAGACAGAGGAAAGAGAGCATTATCCTGAGACTGGCACATATAATTTCAATATCTGGTTCTCCACATAGCTTCTTTCCAGCAGAATAAAGGCAGGATATCCCCTTAACTGAATTACTCACATGGCTGTGGCTGTTACCCTGACGCTGCGGCACAAGCAAACAGAAATGAAATACTGAAGTGGCAGTTTAGGAAGGAGAATGGATTCCCCACCCAAGTCTTGGAAGGTGAGGCAAAGCCAGGAGGATTCCTACTTTTAGAAGATCCATAGACGTTTTTAACAAACTAGCATATACAGGGACTGTAATTAGGTATCTGGAGTTCTGCTGACTTAGAAGATACTGACCAGAAGGTTGCAATTTGCACAGAGATGCTTGCATTTATTCCCTTTACAAAAGAGCTGAGATTGAATCATGAACATCTTCAGCCTCGGAACCAATGTCACGCTGAAGGAAATACTGAAGGATGAGGTAGAGGGAGACAAATTGATTGAAAAAATATAAACCCCATGGCTTTTATATGCAAGGTTAGAATAAAATATAAAAATGGGAACATAAGCTGTATTTATTACATGGTCCAAATACTTACCATATGACAAAATTCTCCACATAAATAAAACATTTGTGGGGTGAAATGAAGAGTCTGTTTTTACTGCTTCTGTAAACAAGCAAATACATTGTCGACTCCAAGCTCCCTAGAGTATACGTGCTGGCTATAGACAGCTATGTCTGCACATCACTGTTTAAGATTTTTTCTATGCCACTGATTCAGCTTGGACAGAACTGAAACGTCCACATTTCCCCAAATACTGATAAAATAAACAGCAAAAGAAAGGGATGATTTTCCCCAGCTTTTCTGCTAGTTCTGCAGCAGGCTCTGGTTACAGTGTAATTTCCCAATGAGAAGAACTGAGGTGAGAGTGAGAACTAAGAAAGTCGATTGGAAAACTGAGATTTGTGAGGTATCCTTGGAGACATCTCAATGAGACTTTATACCGTGGCCTCCTCATTCCCCTACTTCAAGAGTCTGTACTCTACTAAACTATTTACAGTCTATGTAAACTAAGAATGAGTGGAACCAGAGTGTTTTGAGAAACAGATGCTGAGGTTGCCCTTTCCTCCTTCTCCACTCCTGGCAGATAGATGATGTTTCCAGTGAGACTGATCCCATGCAGCTATACTTGCGGGGTTGAATTTCTCTTTATTCAGTTTTTTTTTCTGGCCATTCCCTCACGCTGCTTGTCCAGTAAACCTTTAAAAGGCCCAACCCCGCCTTTAGATTAAACGCTTGCAAATGACCACAACCTCCTTTACTAAAGCTTTGTCATCAAAGCCCTTAGTTCAGCTCCTGCTATAATTCTTTCTCCTGCATGGTTGCATTCCTCCTATTCCCATTTCAAACGCTTCACTGCATGACCACTGCTTTGCTACCATACCTAGGCTATATAAATATCTTAGGGCACGCTTATTTTTTTGCAGGGTTTCTGTCTCCCTGTCACTGGATCAGCAGGAGCGGCTGGGCAAGCAGGGCTCACCCACCCCGGCTTGCTTTCCTGCGGGATCGCTGCAGCCGCGCAGCACCGTGAGATTTTGAAATACATCCTCAGCACTTTGCTTGGGCAGCACAGGGGGAATTGCTGCCTTGTGCTATATGCAGTCAGACCTTTCAGACTGGTGTATGTGGACAGAGTCATGTTTTCAAAGCTTCTGTGCTCCTGGGAGCTGGATTGTCGCTCCTTGTGACATGGCAGCCATTTCCCACTCCGCTCTCTGTCCCCTCTTTTCATTGTGCTGATGTTACGGTGAGAAAAAAGAGAGAGAGGACAACAATTTTTGTGCAAATTGGGTGGCCCAAGAATTTGGGCAGTAATTAGGAAATCTACAAAATGCAGCAGCTGGTGGTGGGATCTCACCTGTTTCCCTTTGTAACTGGGTACCTTGCACATGCTCCTAAAACCCTTTTAGTGTTGTTAACATTCTCGTTGGAGTGCCAGAGCTTCTTTGTTTCACTGCTATCCCAGCTAAACCCCACTCATCCACTGTCTTGTATTTGTTATGATAATCTATTTGGAGATATGCATAGAGCGACGGTGGTTCCTGTCTCCCTGAGACAAGCCAGCCCCAGCTGCCAGGACAGGTCTCCCTGAAGCTGCCGGGTAATCCAAAGTACTGGAAGGTGGGAAAGCAAACGTCAGAGAGGACAAACCCTGGTGTTGCACGCTTGGAGAGGGAAG
Organism: Pygoscelis adeliae; assembly: GCF_000699105.1. NCBI lineage: Eukaryota > Metazoa > Chordata > Aves > Sphenisciformes > Spheniscidae > Pygoscelis > Pygoscelis adeliae. The sequence continues at coordinate 1,494,200 of NW_008825608.1, forward strand.
CTGCAGCTGCCTGGGAAGACCTGTCATCACAGAGAGAACGCAGGTGAAAAGACGGGGCTCAGCAGAGCAGCGTGGAAGTGGGAGGACCTGACCAGTGAGCAACAGCTGCGTTGGAACAGAGATGCCTCCACACCTACTTTGTTGAAAGCCAGTAGGTTTTACATCACTATAAATGGGTTTAATCATATGTTCAAGTGCCAAATGATTCCTCCAAATATTTAGTTACTAAAAAAAAAATCCAAGGAAAAAATGTTTGTGGGTGCGAGGTACTTCAGAGCAAAGTCACTGAAGTTAATCCTCACCAGCTGTGATGAGGACAAGCCTTTTTCACCAGTACATTGTGAGCCTTCAAAGTGTTTTGCTGACGTTTTTGACCTATTGCTTAATGCTCCTTTCAGACAGTTGCATCTGTCCTGCCAATAACTAAGGAAATAGTAGCTATAACAAGAAGGCTGCCTTAGATCGATTATGGTGTCAATTGTGCGTAGGGTCAGCTTTTGATCCTATCATTTTTTTTCCAATCATGACAATTATATCACTTATATTTTATTGTTTCAAGCACAGTTTTAGCAGCACATGGTGTTCTTCTGTAGTAAAGAATCTGATGCGGCAGCATGCCACAAGCAGAGATTTTTTTTTTTCTAGAATAAAGACAGCATAAGATTACAAAGGATTTATCCAGGTTTTGGACAAAAATAAGCTTTATTTGAGACTGATTTTGTAAGGGCAAAAATGTCATATAATAATTCTTCCCTCTCCCTATAGCATCATTGATTCAATAAACATTCTCCTGGCTTCTTAAGAACATTATTAACTGTAATTTCTTCAGAGTAATGAGATTTAATAATCCCTTTCATAATTACACATACTCCCTAGCCTCAGGGCATTTCCAACTGAAGGTAAGCATGATCCGACCTGAGACAAGAGTGCAGGATAAAGAGGGCGTGGAGATTAGGAGACAAAGGTAAGAGCAAATGCTCAAAGAGCCGAGCTTTTCTGGAAGGGTTATCAAAAAGGAAAAATAATTTAACTATGGGAATGCAGAACATGCCAGGAGAGCGCAGGGCAGTTATGACAGTAGAAGCAACTGTGCAATTCCCAGAGGTGGCTGTAATAATGAAGACAATGTTTATACAGTACTTGATTTTTTGAAAGACAAGAAAAAAAGAGGGCAGGAATAAAGAAGTAATTGGGGAGAGGATGGCAGAAACAGACAAAAGGGAAAAAAACTGTCTCTTGGATTTCAGGTGATGACGAAAAGCTGAAAAAAATACTGTCTTCTGTTTGGTTTTCACTGACTGCTGTCATTCCCTGCCCTAACCGTTCACACAGCGCTACCTGAGTGTCTGTGCAGGTCTTGCAACATAATACCAGGACACGAAGTCCCCGCAGTGTGCCAACCGTGGGCAGACGAGCGCCTTAAGTGCGGTGCAGGTCCCCCTCGCTGTGCTCTGCTCAAGCTGGAGCTGACTGCGCTGGTGGCAGGGGAAGGCGGACAGGAAGGGACTTCGAGATGGATTTTTGTGGCCTCTCAAGTCCGTGTGATGTTTCTGGCCTTGCAAGGGGCGATCCTGTACATCCCCACAGGGACCGGGTAACACTTCCATCTAGTGGACAGTCTGGCAGATCTATGCTATTTTGTACCGAGGTCTGGGCCACAGGCCGTCTTTGACTTCCCACCATTTTAGAAAAAGTTCCTTAAACGGTGGTATCCAATTCTTCTGCATCAGTATGGTGGGGATCAGCTCATCTGGGAGAAAAGCTCTCAGGTTTCTACCTGGGTATCCAAATTCAAAAAGTTCGATAGCGTAGGTCGCTGTGGATGTGATACCTTGGAACACAGATATTTCATCCAGGAATGCTAAGGTGGGGTTTAGGTAGGGCTGATAGGCCTGGATAGGATTTAAACTTAAGCCAGATCATTTCCAAACCTAATTCCGGTTCCATTGAAGCTAATGCAAAGTTTAGATGAACAAGCAGATCAGGGAAAATTCATGACCTACAGGCTAGGTAAAAATGAACTTAAAATCTTCTATCCTATTCAGTATACGTAGCCTATGTCAGAGAAAAAACACACTATTTTTAAGAGTGTTAAAAGTCATTCTGGAGAAAAAAAGGAACTGCCTGATCCCCCCCCCAAAGGGGGTGTTAGGAGAAAAGTTTCTCCCATCTCTTCTACACAACAACCACAGTAAATCCCAGAGAAACAGTTTGTCAGCATCAACACACTTAATGCAGATTGCAAGAAC
>NW_008825608.1:1496481-1504643 GCF_000699105.1 Pygoscelis adeliae
TCTTTCCCTGTATCAGAGCTGTGAGGATTACAATTTAACCTGCTATTGCTAGGTACAGTATGTATTTCTGAAGTCCTCTTCTGTTTCAAGCCTCTATACAAAGATTGTAAAAAGAAATTAAAAAAACCCAAAAAACAAACACCCAAGTCCCAGTCCTTGACGGAAACCAAATACCCAAATCCCAGTCCCTGAAGGGAGCTAATGTCTCCGTCCTCTGCTTTCCAAACAGCCTTTTATCAGAGTGAATCTAACAGTTGACTCAAGGTGACCTCTATCTTCTGCAAGGAAAATTCCCAAGCAAAGAGCCGAATCAGCTGATGAATTAGCACAAATGCTCAGGTTACTCTGGCTTGGGGGGGAGAGGGGAAAGGCAGGGAGGGGAGAGAGGTATATATATCTTCAGTTTTCAGCTTTACTCCATTATTCAAATCCATCTGTGTAGCCCTCAAAATTACAGTTGCTACAGCTGCTACCCCCTTTCATTTTGACCACTGCCATTTTAAATGCTGCTCTTTACAGACAACCATTGCTCTTTCCAGCAGTATGTAAAAGCCAGAAAGTGCTACGGCAAAAGAAAAGCAACTTCCAGGTGGCAAGCTGCCACCCCCAGTGAAAAAAGACGTCGGTCCCAGGCTCCCACAGCAGAGCTGCCGCCCCTCCATCGCTCTGCCTGTACGGTGCCATCCCATATGGTCCACACAATGCTGCCTTTAGGTCTGGGGGAGCAAACCTTTAAAATAGCATGCACACCCCACTTGCAAAAGCACAGGCGCATAGGAACTGCAGTGCTAGTAAGGACAGTGGTGAGTGGGTAGCAAAGGTGAAGCTGAAATAAGCTATAAACAGCGAAACATCCCGAGCAAGCTGTATGGACCATGTTTATGGATCTGAGCCGGCGGCAGGCAACGTCGTGCATGGGGCTGAGTGATTCCAGCTGCCAGATTGCTACAAGCTAAAATAAACATACCAGTGTTTCAGACTGGCGGACTGGTACCACCTAGGGATTAAAACAAAAAAGGGCTAAACTGAGGTAAATAGCGATGGAAAAGGATTAATAGATTCCACATGGATTCCTGACCCTTCTTTCTCTGGTATGTATCAAGATTGTCTTGAAGATTGCTGTGGTCTTGAACACACAGTTTAGGAGCTTCTTATTCTCCTTTCAAAATATGTCAGGAAAGCCCAAGAGGACAACTGGGGATGATGCTGGCTGGAGTAGCTTGCTGGGTGTTTGAGCATGTTTACCCTGACTTCTATACTGGTGGGAGAAATAGGAACAGTGTATATTTAGCACATCTCTATCTTTAAGAGTGAAATTATCTCTCGTCAAATTTTGAGTTGATTGTTAAAATTTGAAGGCTGTTGACAAAAGCAAAAATCTGGAACAAGTAATTTTAAAGCATGACTGAAACGGCTCCTGCATCCTTTCCCAGCACTTCAGCTCCCGGACTGTGCTGCAGACAGCCCATGCAAGCAAGGAGCATCAGCTCAGCAGGTCTCTCAGAAAGATTTCAAGAGGATCAGAAAATAACAAATAGACAAGGCAATAAAGAGACATGTAATTTGGCCAGCATGGATAAGCTTCCAAAATCCAGGCCAGAATTAACCAAGTTCAGATGATCTGTAGGAATCAAATGACGCAAAGATAGCTCTCCGTCCTTCTCTAAATATGTTTGCTCCAAACAGTAAGTAGCTCGGAGAGACAATTTATGCTTCTCTGTCATAAACTGTGGAGGCAAACAGCACTTCCCACTCTGATGAACAACTGTGGTAAGCATGGGAGGGAGGCTGATGACTCGTTTTTGCGGACCAGGAATAAGGTAGGCATTGCTGAAGAGATGCTGGAGAAATTGCCTAAGACAGAAAAGTTTAGCAAGAAGGTCTGGAGGAGCTGGCATCAGGTGAAAAGCTTAACACCTTTCTGGCAGAGGTGCATGGGGTGTCCCCCCCATATGAGGAGCAGTGGGAGAGTCATCTACATCCTACCACTTGTTCTGAAAAACTGGTCAGAGATTATTTGACCTGGGCATCCAAAATGAGGGTTAAAAATCTCCCTCTTTGCTTTAGCTCCTTCTCTCTAGAACAGGGGTCAAAATATCCACTGCCTCCACAGGGCTGAAAATAAGATGCTGTGAAGCACCAGTGCCTTTACTGTGTGCCATAGCCAGAAGGATTTGGTAATTCTCAACAGTCATCATGGATGCAGGAGGTAAGACTTGAGTCACCCACTGCTAGTGAAGAGAAAATAAATTATTAACTACTTAGTCACAGTTGCTCGTTGCTGCTCTGATTGGTTCAGTGACAGCCACCATTCTCAGGAATCCTGGAAAGTCACACGACGTGCAGCAGCTGAAGGAAGTCCTGGGAAACCGTATTTTGCAAGGAAAGTTACTAAAGCTGACAGCCCTCCTCTGCATTATTGCTTCCAAGGGAACATTGTATACAGGGGTCTGGAATGCATATACAGTCCTGGGATCCGCGGGTTTTTAACGGCTAATGCATTTCCTGCAGCTGTACGAAGTGTCATCTGACATATCTATACTCCACAGGGATCTTTTTTCCCAGTAATTGGAGTGTAATTGATAGGCTACAGTCTGCTGTGCCTCTTGGAAAGCATATGCCTTGATTGAGAAGTATCAGGGTCTTCTATACGTTTAAGGGGGAACTGAAAAACCTGCAGCTTTGGCAGAGGCATTGCCATTATGGGGTTAATTAGGCATTAACAACTGAGGCACAGCATGCATCTTCTGGGGATTAATGACCATCTGGGAGAAACTGATGGCCTAGGAAACCCTGATTATTAGTGTTTAGGGCTTGTCCTTTCTCAAGGTCAGTAGTACGGCTGCAGGGTATGGCTGGATCGGAGTCCAAATGCCCATTCAGATGCCCCCTCCGAACGCCGAGGAGTTTGCGCCTGGCTCTGTGGCCTGTGGTTTGCAGCCAGCTGCTGATAAACTGATACTAGTGAGAAGGTTTCGAAAGCATTCAGAGACCATTGTTAGAATGATGGCTAAAAGGTTCACAGATCAGGTACGTTTTAATCTTTTCAGTTTATAATATCCATTAGTTAATTTGTTTTACAATAAAGGTTTTTCCCTCGAGCTTATAAACCGCTATTTTTCTGGTGTCAGTCCTCAAGCATGCCAGTACCGTGGTGTCTCAGAGTTCTGCCTGCTGTACCCCCCAGCAAGAGATGTTTCGCAAAAAAAGTGGGAATTGCAGGATAACCCACCCAAATGGGGAGATTTTCTTGCTTTGGTATGAAATTGGAAGGTTTATATTTTCAATATTTTTATACACATACTTTATATATATATACATACATATATGCATACAGAGAGAGGAAGAGAGAAATGATGTGATGACCATGAGGTCCACAGAGGTCTGTACCTTACAAAATGGTTAGATTTTGTTATCATGTCGTTACGGCTTCCCAAGACAGGTGATGCAGCATGGCTCTGTGTCTTCGAATAGGCTTGACAATTATGAACATGTTCTTCCTGTTTCCTTGCCTTATCTTGAAATCTGAATCAAGGAAAACAAAATTCCACCACTTCCTTTCTAAAGTTAGTATTACTTTTTACTCTCTCTCGTGCATGTATTGCTAAACTTACCTATAAATCATTTTGCCTCTCCATCTCTGGAGGTCCTCTGTATGATTGGCAGTAGGAAGCGAAAGGTTTCATGGGGCTATATAAGCTGAGGCCCAGGTCTTTTCCCATGTGCATGTTGGCATAGAAACTCCTAACATGCATGTCAGTGTTGTCCTTCCAACCTACACTAAGAACTATTCACCAGATGGAAGTGATCTGCCACCAAGTGCCCGGTTAATATAGCTCTGTATCTCTTCCATTCTTAACTAATCTCAGTTTTATGTCATTTTGTGTCTCCATCATCAGCTCTTGACTGATTTGTGTGAGACAACCTCTGCTCCGGCATACAGATGCATGGTACAAAGCTGCTGATGCTTTCCCTCTGGTCCTGAGCTCCTCTGCTTCATTAGGGTGCCCCAAAAAAGTTCTGGAGGCACTTATGGGGGCAGATGAGTTCCCTCAGCTGCCCGTCCTGTCCTGCTGGAGATTAGGCCTCTTTTTCCCCTTTCTGTAATAGAATTAGCTGAAATGAATATGCTCTGGCTTTTCAGCTGCCTCAGTTCATTGCCTGCTGCATTAACTAAGACACCGAATTAGGTCATCCCAGCAGGACAAGAAATTGCTTTTTACTTGACTACTTTATGTCCCTCAATTGCTTCCAGCCAGGCAATTTTCCAAGTTTTTTTTTGAAAATCAGAATAAGTATTTTTTTTATTTCAGAAGTGTTTCACCTTGCCTTCCCCACAGGCAGGGCCACTATTGGGCACTGCCCAACCGCACAGCGGAGTCCTGAACCAGTCAGAAGTCCTGAACTGGGGGTAAGAAACGTGACAGTTGCCAAGAAAGCTGTCAGCAGCTAAACCCCATTAACTCCTGTCTGCTAGCACCCGCCAAAAGTTGCATGTGTAGATCGAACAAACCCACTTTCCATACCAGTGAAGAAAGCGTGGCTGAGCAAAGTGTATAATAAGGCTCCCCAAAATTTTTAACGTACTTTTGATCAAGTTCTAAGCAGCTGGGTAGTGTGACATATTCAGAGCCCATTTCTGCTTGATCAGAAGCAGTAGTGGTTTGAGAGACAATAATGGATCACATCAAAAGCAAACCCCCTAAACCTATTTTTTTTTCCCCAGCAGAAATGATCAATTGAGTTTTAAATAGCTCCAGACTTTAGCAAAGTGTGTATTTGTCCATTATTTTCCTTCAACCTTAAGGTACAGACAAGTCTGGCCTTAAGCCCAAGCGATGCATTCAGCTAGCATCCTGCTCCATCATTATTCATTCCGGCTCTTCCGTTGCTCACCAGCATTTGCCCAGACATTGAAAAATTCTTTTATGATTACTTAGCAAAAATACATTACTTCAAGTGTTTAAAACCCAGGACCTTTCAGTATATCCTGGCTACTGACAATGCTGTTGAACACAACTGTCTTCTGCACAGTAATTCCCAGCGTCTGATAAGCCCCTGCATGGGCAGGCCGTGCTCAGGGGGTGGGGACCAGCATCTTCTCTGGTAACAGGTTCTTGTTATCAGATAAGCTGAATGTTTGGCATATGTCCATAGGGCCGTTCAAGTATTGTCTCCTTGAATGTATAGTGTATGTCCTAAACCCCTTAAAGGCTTAACCAAAACCCTTCATGCTTATGCTCCATTTCTCCATGAGGCTGCTGAACACAGAGAGCATTGTTGTGTTATCAATTATAAATCTGTTAAACCAAATAAACCATTATTTTTAGTATTATTTAAAGCTTTTATCATTTTCATTTTGATTGTTTGCTAAAGGTCTTTAGAAGTAAAAACAGAAAGAAGGAGAAAGGGCAAACAGCAATACAACTAACCAAAACATCTCCCCATCCCTCCTCCCCAGGGAGGCATCCTGGCCCCAGTGAAACACACATCAAAAATGCCCATTGTTTCAAGCAGACGCTTTTTTCCAGCCTTAGTCTTTATGGGCTGAATCAAATTGTAACTATTCAACTAAGGATAGAAAATTACAGCAAGTTCTCACTCTTTTTGAATGCCTGACATTAAATTTCATTCTGTCTCTTTTTTAAAAAAATCAAGAAATAGATTTGTTTTAAGAACATCAGCTAACATAGCTAACACATATTTCTCAGATCTTGGCAGAAAAAAAGATTTTTATACCTTGCCTCTTTATATCTTGGCTACTATGTCAAGGTCTTGGTCATCCCTGCCAGCCTACATGCTTTCCAGAGGGCCCTGGTTGCCTATAACATCCTAAATTGCACTGACAGCCTGTTTAGAGCAATCAAATTAATTTGTGACAAATGCAATTGCTCTGAGTGAAAAAAACTTAATGTTCTGGAGCTTATTTATTTTATTTCTTTACATTGAGCACAAAGTCTTTGTGTTATTGTAACATAAATAAGAATAGTAAACAACCTCTTTTTTTCTTCCCATTCAATCCTTGCTCCCTATTTGTGGCCAAAGCACCTACCTGTAGGCACAGCCATCAAAACATACAGCAACTTGCATTTGCTCATATGGTTGGCTGGAGGAAATCCTAAACAGCACAGCCCTGGTTACAGAACAGATGTGCTGCTATGTAAGGGCACAGAATGAAGCAGTTCAAGCCCCGATTTTAGCTTTGTTCAGTTAGTTATTCTGAAGTTAAGCAGACATAATCGAAGTCTTTCTAAGCAGGAATATTCCAGATGGTAACTGCAGATGACCCATCATTATTAACTCAATGGCCCTTAACCATTGCTTGAATTAACATGATTAGCCACAAGAGCTTGAATGTAAATAATATAAAACACTCCTTTTTGTAGGATATGCAAAGCTGATCTTTAAGCACCGCTGTTCCTTTGCAAGGTTATTTACAAGTTTTATAGGGACTGTAGGGACAAAAGGGAACAGCGCTTTATAATGTCCACGTGCCCTTTGACAAGCTTATTCTGCAGCTATTGTGTTGTTCTAATTAAATTTTGTTGAGGTTAGTAATCCGGGAACTGTGGTCAAAGGGAAGCATCAGTGATTTAACTACACAGTGCAGAAGATTCTCTCTTTTTAATTATCATGTGGCATGCACCTTTCTTTATCTAGCTGGCCATAGGTTCTGTTCAAAGGCATGTGTGCATAAACATGGATAGCAAAATAGTCATCCCTTTTACAGATCATAAAAATGCCTATCCATTAAATGTGCTGGGTTTATATTAAGGATTTGATATTTTAAGAGAGCACATCTTGTCAAGGACAGGTAAGCAAGGAACTGAAATATCTAGCACATATGCCTAGTATCATCTACCTGACAAAAACACAGTTTTGGCAAAAATTGGCTAGTGCCTACCCAACAGCACACTTTAACTATGTCCCTTCGTTCCGTTCTCATGTAATGCACATGCTTTACTCTTGTCTCAGACCTTTCTCCTGAAGTATAAGGAGGTGAAGAACAAGCTACTTCTCTGCGGCAGATCTCCACTGCAGGGTCTGTGCTGCATTTGCTTGCCTGTGCGCTTTTAAATAACGAGGAGGTGAACTCTTGCATAGGCTGATTTAGGTTTCTGTCTTTGATATGAAGTTATTGCAGAGGGAGGAGATCAGAACCCAACTCTAGCTCCGTGAGTGTGTCACTTATGCCCTCGTAAAGCTCATGTTTCTCCCGACTCAGTTGAAATTTGATCACTTTGACCTTTTCCAGCCTTAAGATGCAGTGGTCCACAAAAAATGTAACTAGAAATCACAGACACTTAGAAAAACAGAACAAGGGACAGATTATTTGGGCTCCTATTTCAGTCACACTGATTTGCATTATGGTAGTTGAAAAAAATGGAAGTCTGTGTTGAAGCAAAAATAGCTTTTTACAGTCCCTATTATCATCCCGTTTTTAATAAACTATCTCAGATATTTGCATAAGGATTCACAGCTGTGTGCAGTGCTTTGAAACACCAGCAGTCTCGGGCTCTTTTCTCAGGTCTCCACTAGCACCACCAACATCAGTGATAAAAGAAGATAACCTGCCTGAGGCTAGGTTACAGCCTCGCTATCGTGGTGTGTGAAGAGACCGGTAGAAACACACAGAATCATAGAATAATGGAATAGTTTGGGTTGGAAGGGACCTTTAAAGGTCATCTAGTCCAACCCCCCTGCCGTGGGCAGGGACATCGTCAACTAGATCAGGTTGCTCAGAGCCCCGTCCAACCTGACCTGGAATGTTTCCAGGGATGGGGCATCCCCCGCCTCTCTGGGCAACCTGGGCCAGTGTTTCACCACCCTCAGCGTAAAAAATTTCTTCCTTATGTCTAGTCTGAATCTATCCTCTTTTAGTTTAAAGCCATTCCCCCTTGTCCTGTCGCCACAGGCCCTACTAAAACTCTGTCCCCATCTTTCTTATAACCCCCCTTTAAGTACTGACAGGCTGCAATAAGGTCTCCCCGGAGCCGCCTCCTCTCCAGGCTGAACAACCCCAACTCTCTCAGCCTTTCCTCGTAGGAGAGGTGTTCCATCCCCCTGATCATTTTCATGGCCCTCTTCTGGACCTGCTCCAACAGGTCCATGTCTCTCCTGTGCTGACGACTCCAGAGCTGGACACAGTAAGCCAGGGTGGG
>NW_008825608.1:1505967-1522727 GCF_000699105.1 Pygoscelis adeliae
CCGCGGGGCCCGCCGGCGCGGCCCGCGGGGCCCCCAGCAGCAGCAGCAGCAGCAGCATGGTGCGAGCGCAAGGGGCCATGGCCCCCGCCCGCCGCCTCCTCCTCCTCCTCCTCCTCCTGGTGGCCCTGCATGCCAGGGCTGCCCAGGCTGCTCCGTGGCGAGCGCGGGGAGCAGGTAAGCGGGCGGCGCTGGTGCAGCCTTTCACGGGCCAGCGGGCTCTTCTCCCCGAGAAGCGTGGATGATGGTTTTTCCCCCGCGAGGGGCCCTATGTTGGTCCCTCCGCTCCTCGAGGGGTGTTGCACATGGCCTGGAAGGAGTGTTTGGAGAGCTGCAAGGAGCCCGCCGAGAGGTCACCAGGCCCCTCTGCACCTTTGGCAGTCCCCACCTACGCCTGGCTCCCACGGTGGTAACTGACCCCCAGCCCGGTGCCGGCAGTTACGGAAGTGGATCCCAACGTGCAATGGAAACATTTCTCATCTGTGCTTGCTTCTAGATGAGGGTGGTGGCAGTGCTTGTCCAGCCTCTCAGCTGGATGCTCATTTTGAGCCCTGGGGGCATCCTGGAGATAAGTTCTTGATGTCTGTTTCCTTGAAGGAAAAAACATTGACAATGTGGCAAGAGCTTATTCATGTGCAATTTTACATAAAGTCCTGTCAAGGTTGATGGCTTCCTGACTTCTTGGCCTGATCCTGTCCTTGAGCCTCAGGGCGATCCCACGGATATGTCAGTGGGAGGAATGAACATTTACCTTTTAATTTTCTTTCCGTGTGAAATGTAACTTAGTCTTTCCGTGGCTGATGCACAGAGATGCAGAAGAGCAGAGACAGAGTGGGTCGGGCTCAGTGATGTGCCCCGGGGGGCTTTGCCTTGCAAAGGTGGACTTGCTAGTGGCTCCACCCTTGGGCTGCTTCCAGTGCAGGCTGCAAAGGGGCTTGTTGAAGCCACTCTCACTTCCTTTGCAATCTGCCAGGTCCTATCCAGGAGGTTACCCCAGCCCCTCTGCAGCTTCTCACCAGGCCCCTCTGCAGCTTTGGCAGTCCCCACCTACGCCTGGCTCCCACGTTGTTACCTGACCCCCCTTCCGGTGCCTGCAGTTCACGAAGGCAGAAGTGGATCCCAACATGCAATGGAAACGTTTCTCATCTGTGCTTGCTTCTAGATGAGGGTGGTGGCAATGGTTATCCAGCTTCCCGGCTGGATGTTGGTTTGGAGCCCTTGGGGCATCCTGGAGGTAAGTGCTCAGCGTCCCTTTCCTTGAAAGACTAAACGTTGACGATGTGGCAAGAGCTTATTCATGTGCAATTTTCCTTAAGGTCCTCTCATGGCCGACGGCTTCCCGACTGCTTGGCCCATTCCTGTCCCCGAGCCTGAGAGCAATCCCGCGGGTAAGGCAGTGGGAGGAAGCAGCATTTACCTTTCAGTCTCCTTTCCGTGTGAAACGCAAGTTGCTCCTTCCGTGGCCAACATGGCAGGCATGGAGAAGAGCAGAGAGGGAACGGGTCGGGCTCAGTGACGTGCCCCGGGGCGCTTTGCCTTGCGAAGCTGTCTTTGCCGGCACGCAAAGACCCTGCAGGCACGCGGTAATCTTTGCACCGTGCTCCTGAGTGGAAGGGAGAGACGAGGGCCGCGGAGTAACCCCGTCTTTGAATTGCACTCACTGCCACTCCGACCTGAAGAAGTATCTTGAACTGTGTCACGGGAGCTGTTCTGTCCTGCGCTTCTTTGCAGCCGTGCCTGTCGGCGAAGGTGATCCAGCTTCCCAGCTGGGTTCCAGGCCTGAGCCTCCGGGAGATGACATGGGTACGTCATGACTTTTTCCTCCCTTGAGAGCTGCCGGCTCAAAGCCCAAAGGTCGGTCAGCCAGCTGGGTGCCTCTGCAGGTGTGAGGACAGAGACCTGCATGTGTGTGCCCTCTCCTTGCGTGATCCCCTTACCGCTTCTGCGATTCAGTTCTGCTGATGTAGATCACAATATATGATGGAGGCTTCTCCAGGGTGTTTCGTTACAGATGTGCCCGTAGGGAGGACTCTTCCAGCTCCTTGGCTGGATCCTGCACTAGAGCCTGGCTGGCATCCCAGGGGTGAATAGTCAGTCTTTACTGACCTCACAGGCTGTCTGCTGGTGTTCCGTATTTTATTCATGTGAAATTGAACTGAATACTTTCTGTTAAGGTCCCCCAAGAGCAAAGGACCACAGTAAAAGAGGAAAAAAGTCCCCGGAGGCATCTGAAATCCTAAAGCAAATTCTGGAGCAACTGGAGAAAGGACACGGTGGGTCTATTTCACTCTGCCTTAGCCGTCAGACTCGGCAACCGGAGGTTCTAGATGCACGTCTGGACACGCTGCAGCCTGCACAGCGGGAAGGGATCGATCAGAGCCTCGCAGCAGCGACGCTGGGTTTCACGCCTTGCAGGCGGGGGGGAGCCACAGAGATGGTGCAGAGCCTCTGCTGCCAGTTGTGGTTCAAGCCGAGTGCCGGGGGCAGCTGCTGCCCCCGTGTTACCAGTACGGCTCAGAGGTGGCTTGTGCGGACGTCGCTAGGCAGATTTGAGGGCCTGGCGTGTGCCGGACTTGTGTTCAGCTCACGCACAGCGCTGCTGGCCCCTGGGCCAGTTCCAGGCGGGAGCGAGGTCCCAAGCAGCGCGGGCTGCCCTTTCCTAGTGCTGGAAGTCGGGCGGAGATGCTGATTCGGCAGGCTTTTTGGGTTGTGCTCGACTTCCCGTCTGCAGACCGATAGCCGGGGTGGGACGAGTGTGACCGTTGCTGGCGCTTACAGGGAAGGGCACGAGGGCCTTGCGGAGGAGCCCTTCTCAGAAGGGCTGTTTCCCCGGCTGGCCTGGCTGCAGCTTCTTCCCGCCCTCTTTGAAGGAAGGCATAAATGCCTTCACCATAAATGCATCACCTTGCAGTTTGCCAAAAACGCACTACGGGCAATGCAAACCAGAAGGTCGCGTGCAATTTCCTGGTCTCCCAGCAGGTCAGGCGTGGCGGCTGTTTGGGCTAGTGGCTAGGCGCAGCCCCAAAAGCCCAGGCCTTGTTTCTAAACCTTATCAATGTCTTGGAGAAGTATTGCCGCCTGAAGGTGCCATCCCCCTGACGGGGAAGGGTTCCCTCTGATCCAACTGTCCCGCTTTCTTTCTCAAGAGACGGACCGAGAGGCGGTGCAGAAGGAGGCGTTTTGGGAAGGGAGCCGTGGCTCCCTGCCAGGCTCTGCCAGCCACCAGCACGCCAGGTAATTGCTGTCCCGTGGTCAGCCGGTGTCACCCATCAGGATCGCTGCGTGTCAGCAGGCTCTTCCCCCAGTGCCTGCTCTTGCACGTCACGTCAGCAGCCAAAGCTGAAAGTGCTTTGGGTCGCGGCATCTGGACCACGTTCCGCAGATGAGGGCAAATGTGACTCTTGCACGAATGTGGCTCCCGCCACATTCTGGGAGCTGCATCCCGGAGCTTGCCGTGAGTCCCTAGAGGCCCAAGGCACAAGAGCAGCACAGAGCGGGATCCCTCCCGTCAGCTGAGGTCCAGAGCGATGCCCTGACTCCCAGGTCGGGCAGAGCCTTAGAGGGAACCTCCCCGTCCTCCTGCATCCTCTGTGCCTGAGTCGTGCTGAGGCTTTACCTGGTGTCTCTGCTTTTTGGCAGTGCTGTCAAGGCCCAGAGAAGACCACCAGGGCAGCGTATATGAATTTTTTCCAAAAAATCAAGGTACTGAGCAGTCTTGCTGTGGTTCCTATTTGGGAGACATGTCCTGAAACCTGGGAGCGGCTGCAAGCGGTGCCCGTGCTGGAAAAAAGGCAGAAGGGGAGAGCAAGGTTCAGGTGTCTCCTGAGAGGGCCTGACTCCATCCCCTCGGGGGGGAGGGAGCTGGCTCAGGGGGAGGGAGAGTTGGGGGTGGCACTCCCTGCTGCAGGGATTGTTTTTGTCCGTGTCCCTCAAAGGAGTGACTGGTCAAGCAGCTGCGCTCCCCCCGTGCTCTCCTTCTGAGTTTTGTTCAGTGGGACAACTTGTCCCAAAGGGTCAACAGCACTGGGGGTCATGGGAAAGCGCAGGTGGGTGGGTGCAAAAGAAATCTTGGCATGTGAAGAATCACCAAGAAGGGGGAGCAAAACTGTGACCCTGGGAGAACTGGATTATGGACATCGCAGCATGTAAAGAAAGCTGAGAGGCAAAGGAGAGGCTCCCAAGCACATTGATGTGCACTGGCTTGGGGAGTTCCCTTTGCTTCTGCTGCAAGCCAGGAAGCATTGCAGAGCTGCTAACAAAGGGGAAAAGATTTCCTGGCCATATCAGATGTGCTGTGAAGTTACCCGTGGTGCACAGGACTGAGTAACACCCCAAATTGCTCCTCCAGGTGGGGTCAGTGAGAGAAGCCCAAGTGTTTCACATACCCAAGATCTACAAAGGCGCTGTATGATAGGCACAGTGGCAGTCCTGGTTTCCCTGCTGCTTGGGACAGCACTGCGGTGTGTAGTGATCCGGTGGAGGAGGAGACAAGAGTGAGTCGCTGCTTTCCCACCCCACTGCTTTCTTAGATGGCTGCTCGGAGCCACAAAGCATTTCTGGTCCAGAGAGTCCCTGTGTCCCATATGCAGTCAAGGGCTTCAGCAGCCTCCTCTCTCCACAGGTGCCTCTCTGCAGCTTCAGTAGCCCCAACCAACAGCAGCGGCTGCCCACCGCCGGGCCGGCCCCCCTGCCACCCCTGAGAGCGGGAGTCACCAGCCGCTGCTCATGCCTGGAGAACCAGCGCGCCCTGCCTCTCCCAGGCCCCCACACCCCCCTGGCCCAGCCTCGGCTGCCTGGTAGCTGCAGGCCTGGCCCAGCACCCTCCAGCCCCAACTGAAATGGCTCCCCTGTCCCCTGCACCTGCTGCCCCAGCTCTCCTGCAAGAAGTTCGGGCTGGGGTTGCGGTGACAGAAGCCCCACTGACAGCTTTGGGGATCAGCAATTTCCCTCCAAATAAAGATAGAGTATGACACAAGAGTGTGTGACAGAATGTGACACAGCCATCACACAAACGTCCGGGTGCTACCAACAGCAAACCCTGTGAGGCACTAGCTCTGGCTGACCTCCATGCCTAGGCACAGCCACGGATGCCCACGGTGTCGGCAGGCAGGAGCCAGGCACGGGGCTCCTCTGACCAGTGGCAGGGCCCAGAGGGGCTGGGGGAGCCCATGGCCATGGCCAGCAACAGACAGCAACGCCAACCTGACAGGAGCCCGACCTGGCCAGTTGCACAGACTGGTGAGGGTCCATGGGGTGAGGGAACGTTTATTGCAGCAGGATCACCTGGCCGAGGACCTCCTCAAATGGGATACCGAGGGAAAGGGAGAAGTCATCAAGGGCATCTCCAGAGACACAAGCCTGGCAGGCAAATGTAATGGAGACAGGAGAAACAGAGGTCCTCAGTTGCACTAACTAATGGGCCCTTGATGGGCCCTAATTGATGGGCCAGCACCAATTGAGGGTGCTGTAAAGTATCTCCACACCTGGGTGCCGAGCATCCTATTAAAATGCTCCCTGAGTCAGGCTTTTGCTGCATTTTTCACAGCATAGTTAAGGCAAAAGCTGTGCATGTAAGCAAAGCAAAATAAGGAATGAATTTACTACTTCCCATCAGCAGGCAGATGTTCAGCCAACTCCAAGAAAGCAGGGCTCTTTCACACATAATGGTTACTTGGGCAGACAAACACTGTAACTCTGAATGTTTCCCCTTCCTCCTTCCTTCAGCTTTTATTACTGAGCACAACATCATATGGTGTGGGATATCCCTTTGGTCAGTTGGGGTCAGCTGTCCCAGCTGTGTCCCCCCCACAGTTTCTCGTGCACACCCAGCCCATTCTTCGGCAGAGCAGCGTGCGGAGCAGAAAAGGTCTTGGTGCTGTGTAAGCACTGTTCAGCAATAGCTGAATTAGCCCCGTGGAGAAGTGCATGGACAGTGTGTCACAGCTGTAATTGAGAAGAAACTCAGTGAAGGTGTGGTAGGGGTTGCAGTTGTTGCTCTGGCTTCTCAGCTGGTCCCCCAGTATAATGTCCAGCTGGCTGAAAATAGAGGGCAGTGGGTAATTCACGAGAACCATGGCCTCACCGACTCCGAGGTTGGACCCATCACCTTTTTCAATGGTGCAGCAATGATGCAGCAGGGTGTTGTTTAGATCTACATAATATTCCTCATTCCTAGCTATAAAAAAGTGCAGCGGTGCAGAATCTGCAATAGTGGAAAGTGAAGGCACCTCAATAAACAGGCTTTTCTCAGTGCTGCTCTGCGCTAGGGACACTTCACACAAATCCATCTGGGATTTGGTACATTCTTCTGAGCAGCCAGAAATGACAGCCATCCTTTTTCAAATATATTTCCTTTTCTAGTGGTAGAACACGACCTCTTTCTCTGGGTTTTCTCTTTATTTTGCCGCGTTCTGCCTGGCTTGCTGTTCTTTTTCTTCTTCTTGGGGGCGTGACATGGCTCTCTTTCTTTTAAGGGTTTTTCTTTGAATATAAGCAAGTGCTGAGCCCTCCTGATTTGATGGTGTTTCCAATTTATCCTTGGAAACATGGCCAAACACCTTTTTTTAAACAATTTCCAACCCCTTTTCAAAAACGGGATGGCCTTTCCAAACAATGTACAGGATATACCTCCAACACCCATCACCCAGCATCACAGGAACACCTTGACAACCAGGAAGACCACTGCCAGCCTGGGCTTCATGTACAAGCACAGGTATCCATAGCTTTTCTCTACTACCATTTTGGTGTGGTTTCTTAAAATACCAGAGGTTTCTTGAGCCAAAGATGCACCTTCACAATCACCTTCCAAAGCGAAAGCAGACATGCTTGTTCTGGTCAGTCTTTATTTCAGTGCTGATCGTGTGGCTTATCAGATCTTGTTGTTATTACCACTGGTTGGACCACAGCACAATAAAGGAAGTGCAAAGGCCCTGACAAGCTGGTGCTCTACAAGGTCGATGTAGCGGTAGAGTGAGTTAAACCTTCCTGTGATGTCCACCACTAAGAGACATTTCTTTGCAGCAACACCCAGAGAAGCCCCCAAAATATGTGCCAGATCCCCAGTTGTAGAAAAAGGGTAAGGCTTTTCATCCATTTTGCACCTGTTTTCCATTGCTTGTTCAGGTTCTTGTGGTGTCACAGGTTCCTGAGTAGATGATAGGGCAGGAGCAGGCACCTGGCTTGTGCAGGTGCTTGTGATGTCTCTGGTAGCTGAATAGATGATAGGGTAGGATCAGATGGCAAAACTGGCCATTTTGTCTTCATGAAGGTTGTCACGATGCAGGGGATAGGCTGACCTGACCTTGGTGACTCCTCTAGCATAGATGGATCGTCATCCACCTCATCATGTCCCCGTCCTTCCAATTCCAGAGCCTTGTATCTGTTGCATAAGGGCACCTGGGAAGGCAAGGTAGACAAGGAGAAGCTTCTCCCACTGCCCTGAGCAGAGAATTGTTTCCATTCACCACTATCCCTCAAGTCACTTCTTTCTGTCTGGTGGAGCGCAGGATCCCCCTTGTCATGTGTTATGCCTAGCTGACATTTCTGTTCCAGTGAGGGCAGAGTATGGTTCCACCAGTCAACCTCCTTGGACTGCTGGATGCTCCTCAACCTGTCCACTTCCTCCCGAAGCTCAGCCACCAAGCTGAGCAGTTCTACGTGGGTGCACATCTCCCACAGACATTCTTGCTACTGGCCAGTTTCTACACCAGTAAAAACCTTGGGCACACCCTGCAGCTGGAGACCTGGATGGCTGCATGCTCCCTTGGAAGCTCTGTCTGGGTAGCTGCACTGGACCCAGTGGGTGATAATACCACAGAGGATGCAGAGGACATAGCTTTCTGTCAAGTGGTCACCACTGCTTGAGTTCCCTGGGGGGAGGGGAGGAATTATGACTGGTGATGAGGACCTGGGGGTGGGTGGTCTGGTTGGTGAAGCTGCAGTCCCCCAGTGTCTTGGTGTCCTCCAGCAGCTGGTCATCCTTGCTGCCACCTGGTCCCTCCCCACTCACACAGCCCAAGGGTTTCAGGGGCCCAGAAACCCCCTCAGACGCCTCCTGGGGGCCTCACAAGCCTTGCACTCCTCTCAGCACGTGTCAACTGCTGCTGCTGCTGCTAGGGTCAGCTTTCCACAGTTTGAACTGGCTGCTGATAGCTGATAGTCCAGGAGGAAAAACCTGGCTTGTGCAGGTGCTCATGATGTCCCTGGTGGCTGAGAAGCTGATAGGGCAGGAGCCGGAACCTGGCTTGTTCAGGTTCTTGTGATGCCATATGTGGCTGAGTAGCTGATAGGGCAAGAGCAGGCACCTGGCTGTTGTGGAGGCTTGTCATAGAATCATAGAATATTCTGAGCTGGAAGGGAGCCATGAAGATCATCAAGACCAACTCCTGACTCCACACAGGACAACCTAAAAGTTAAACCATATATTGTTGTCCAAACACTTCTTGAACACTGACAGGCTAGGGGCCATGACCACTTCCCTGGAGAGCTTGTTCCAGTGCTTGACAACCTTCTCAGTGAAGAACTTTTTCCTGATAGCCAATGTGAACTTCTCCGATGCAGCCTTAAGCCATTCCCTCGTGTTCTATCATTGGACACTAGAGAGTAGACATCAGCACCTCCCCCTCTGCTCCCCCTGATGAGGAAGTTGTAGACAGCAATGAGATCACCTCTCAGTCTCCTCTGCTCTATGCTGAACAAACCTGCTATCCTCAGTTACTCCTCATAAGTCATGCCCTCTAGTCTGTTCACCATCTTTGTTGCCCTCCTTTGGACACATTCCAATATTTTTATATCCTTCTTATATTGTGGAGCCCCAAAACTGCACACAGTACTCAAGGTGAGGTCGCACCAATGCTGAGTAGAGTGGGACAATCACTTCTTTCGACCGGTTTAGCTGTACTGTGCTTGATGCACCCCAGGACACGGTTGTCCCTTTTGGCTGCCAGGGCACATTGTTGACTCATATAGAGCTTACCATCAACCAAAACTCCCAGATCCCTTTCTGCAGGGCTGCACTCCAGCCTCTTGTCTTCCAGTCTACATGTACATCCAGGATTATACCATCCCAGGTGCAGAATCCAGCATTTGTCCTTGTTAAATTTCATATGGTTGATGATTGTTCAGTGCTCTAATCTGTCAAGATCTCTCTGTAAGGCCTCTCTACCCTTGCTACCTGAAAGCAGTGGTCATACCTGCAAGTGTGCCCGGCTAGAAGAACTCTTCAAACAAGTACCTATGTTACAAGAGGAGCTCAACAGGCAGCACAATATCCGGGAATGTGAGAAGGAGATCGATATGTGGTATTGTGCACTGACCCAGGCTGAATGACAGCCCTGCCTTAAGGCTGTGCAAGGGGAAGGTAACCTGAGTTCAACCTCAAGCTGACTGACACAAGTAACCGATGAGATGAAGGAGACTGGACTCTTGTTTCTGCTTAGGGCAGAAAGATGCTTCCCCCTTCCCCTGAAGTGCCCCTACATAACAGATAGGATGCTCTGGGGTTGGAGACTGAAGAGCACATGAGTAACGGACAGGATCCAGAAAAAGCTTACCATACAAAGTTGATCCAACCACCCGTCTGCATTAGAACCAGTGCCACCAGAAAAGCACGTAAAGTGTTAGTAATTGCAGATTCCTTGCCGAGAGGCATCTAAGCACCCATTTGCTGTCCAGACAGTTTTTCTAGAGAAGTTTGCCGCCTACCAGGAGCTCGCATTTGCAATGTCACTGAGAGGCTGCAAAGCCTGGTGAACCCTACTATTCCAGGTAGGGTTTAATGACACTGCAACAAGGCAACTTAGAACCATCAAAAGAGATTTTATGTCTGTTAAAGGGACATAAGCAATGTTAAAAGGATCAGGAGCGTAGATGGTATTCTCCGTCTTCCCAGAGTAAGGGATCAGGAAGGAGGAGACGAATTGAACAGGTGAATGCTTGGCTGCGTGGCTGGTGCCATACTCTAGGTTTTGGTTTCTATGATCATGGATCTACCTTTGAGTAGCTGGGTCTGTTGGGAGCTGACGGGATTCACCTGACCAAGTGGGGCAAGAGTGTCTTTGCCAACAAGCTGGCCAGACTTATAAGGGGAACTTTAAACTAGACTTAGTGTGGGGAGTTTTGAGTAGTAAGAGAAGAGCTAAGGGCTGCTGATGTATTAGAAACCAATAGGAAACACCTGTGGAAAGTCTCAAAGGAATTAAGACACGTTCCTCTAAAAAGGTGGGACTTCAGTCCGCCTGACATCTGCTGGAAAAGCATCACAGCAAGCTGTAAGCAGTCCAGGAGATGCTTGGGAGTACACCAAGGATAATTTCTTAATCCAGTTGATAAGAGAGCCCAACCAGAGAAGAAGCATTACTGGATCTGTGTTACCAACACAGATGAACTAATTAGAGAGGTCAAGATCGGTGGCAGCCTGGGCTGCAGTGGAAATGCATACTTCCCATCACTGGAAGTGTTCAAGATCAGGTTGAACGGGACTTTGAGCAACCTGATCTAGTGAAAGATGTCCCTGCCCATGGCAGTGGGGTTCAACTAAATGATCTTTGAAGGTCCCTTCCAACCCAAACCATTCTGTGATTCTATGATTCTATGTACCTGGCAGTCCACTGGAGGCACAGCATCGCTTACGATCCTGTGTTTGCTATCGGTGACTGGGTGAGTGGCTGTATGGGCGCGTTGTTGCTCCTCTTTCTTACTGCCTCAGTAAAGCTTTGGTTATAACATGTTGTCATTACTGTTTGGACAACAGAGGGAGGGGAAGGAAGGAAGGAAGGAAGGAAGGAAGGAAGGAAGGAAGGAAGGAAGTGGAGAGGGAGGGGGGGAGGGAGGGAGGAGGAAAAGAGGACTGAAAGTTTGAAGGAGTTAAGGGGTCTGCAATAGTATCTGAATGTGCAGTGGTATATGCAATGATATCTGCATCTGGAATATATGTGCTTGTGTACTTGTACCTGTAATTGTATGTGTAATTATATAATGTCTGTAATTGTATCTGCAATTGTATGGGTGATGGCTTCTGTGACTACTTGTATCTATAATAGTATGTTTAATTGTTTCTCTATCTTTAATTGTGTCTGCAATTGTACATATTTTGTGCCTGTATTTGCAATTGTATCGCAATTAAGTGTATATATGTGTCTGAAATTATATCAGTTTCTCTGATGGTATCTGTGATGGTGTCAGTCTCTGCATTTGTGATGGTACCACTATCTCTGCCTCTAATGGTATCTGTGTCTGTATCAGAAGTGGTATCTGTATCTGCACGTGTACTTGTATTTGGTTTCTAGATGTGTATGTGCCATTTTATCTCTACCTGCAGTAGTATCAGCAGGGGTATCTCTAATGGTATCAATATTGGTGTGACTATCTGTAATGGTATCACAATCTGTAATAGTGTTGGCAATGGAATCTATAATGGTATTGGTATCTGGATCGTTATGGGTAACTGTATCTATAGCTACAACGATGTCACTATCTGCAATGGCATCTGCAATGATACCTGCATCTGCAATGGCATTTGCAATGGTATCAGTATCTGCAATGGCCTCTGCATCTGAAATGGTGTCTGCATCTGTGATTTTATCTGCATTGGTATCTACATCTTCAGTGATATCTGCATCTGCTGTGGTATCCGAAGTGGCATCCAGTAATGCTATCTGCACTGGTATCTGCAATGGCATTTGCATCTGCAATTCTATCTCCGATGGTATCTGCACTGGTGTCTGCATCTCCAATGGCATCTCCGTCTGCTTTTGCATCTGAAATTGTATCTGCATTTGCAATGGCATCTGCACTGGTATCTGCATCTGTGATGGTATCTTCAGTGGCATCTGCAATGGTATCTGCAATGATATCAGCTTCTGCAATGGCAACTGTGATTGTATCTGCATCCGCATTGGTATCTACATCTGCCATGGTGGTATCTGCATCTGTCTGCAACAGTATCTGCATCTGCAGTGTTATCTGCATCTGCAGCATTATGTGCAACTGTGTCTGCCTTCGTTTTCGTACCTGCATCTGCAATGGTATCTACATCTGCACAGTCATCTGCAATGCTGTGTGCATCTGCTATTGTATCTGCAATGATATCAGCTTCTGCAATGGCAACTGTGATTGTATCTGCATCCGCATTGGTATCTACATCTGCAATCACACCTGCAATGGCATCTGCAATGGTATCTGGAATGAAATCTGCACCTGCAAAGGATCTACATCTGCAGTGACATCTGCTTTGGCACTGACATCTGCTTTGGCACTGGCATCTGCAATTACATCTGTAGTGTTATCTGCAATGGTATCTGCCTCTTTAGTCGCCTCTGCATCTTCAATGGCATCTGCAATATTCTCTCAAATCATTTTGTCAGCCCGCCATGCTGATTAGGAAAGATGAGGAGATGCAGCAGGAACTCCATAGTAAGATGGTAGCAGTGGTATTAAAGAGTGTATTACTGATGACCTCCTGAAAGGCAGTTACTCTGAGTACAAGAGGAGAAAGGATGATTCCTAGGACAATGCAAGGTTCATGGGAAATACCGAGGGGGGATTTCATTGAATATTAAGACACTATGTGGAGACACATTCAGCTGATGCTGAAGTTAGGATGTGTGGAAGAGCTGCCTCACTCCATGGCTGAGAAGCAGCCTTCAAGCCCCTGGAGATTTGAAAGAGCATTTTTTTTTTTTTTTTTTTTTTTTGTAATACAGGACTCAGATGGTACAGGACAAAGTGGAGAAATTTGAATAGTAAGAGAAAAAAAAAGAAATAAAATCCAACCTCTTTCACGGAGGCCCATTAGTAACTTTTGTTCTCTTGCCTTAGGCTCTGTAAGCACCTCCCAGCATGGACAAGACCTGGGTGAGGACCTGGAGATCTCATGGCGCACGAGGCCCCATAATGGCTTAGTTCACCCAAGTGAAGCAAGTTCACCCTGGACCCAAGTACTCAAGCCCACAGACAACAGGTAAAATGAGGATCAGCGTGGTATACGGTGCATTTAGGACTCCAATGGGAAAATCAGCTACAAAGCCATTTCCCTTTTCTCCAGACCTCCACGCTCTCAGGTGCAGCCATGGCAGGGATTGGCAGAGGAAGGCTTATGCTGCTAACGCTGCTCAGGATAACACAGGACGGAGCGGCCTGATGCTGCTGAACACAGGATCGCTCTCATACCTCAGCTGCCCCTTAACCCTTTGCTACACTAAACGCCACTGCCGCACGCAGGCTGGGCAGTTTGCCTGCTCAGCGCTCAGGGGAACAGGGAAATGTCTCTGCTCAGTTCTGCTGTGGGGAGCTGGGGTCAGCCTTGGTGTTCAGGATCAAGAGCAGTTGCTCTCCAGACAGCAAAAGACAGAACTGACCGTGTACCTCCCTTGCATGTGAAATTACACAAAGGCATTCACAGGAGGAAGCTTGTCTTGTATCTTTGCACTTAACTTGTTGCTCCCACCTCATCATTTTCTTCTTCTTTGTAATAGGAACAAAGTTTCGATTTCTTGGCTACATATTATTAAAATTGCTTTCATAATACATATGAAATGCATGTTGTATAAACATAATGCATAAAAAACGGATGATGTATAAACATAGTATCTATGCTGACCTGACCCACTTCTTAGGGAAGGCTGCTGCCTCCCTGGGGCCCAGGTTAAAGATGCGACGAGAAAACTTCCTACCCTGGTACAGCCCTTGGATTATTATCCATTATTGCTCTTTCATGTAGGCAGCGATGAAGTTGCGATAAGAAGTCCAAGGGCAATCAAAAGACACTTCAGGGCCTTGGAATGACTGGTTAAGGGATCAGGAGCACAAGTAGTTTCTCCTCTATTCTTCCAGTTGCAGGGAATGATGAGGGAAGAAAGAAGACGACCCAGACAATCAATGCCTGGCTCTGTGACTGGTGTCACTGCCAGAATTTTGGGGTTTTTGGTCATGGGTCAGTCAACACGACACCAGGTCTGCAGGCAACAGAGGGGGTACACCTTTCTCAAAGGGGGAAAAGTATCTCTGCACAGGAGTTAGCAGGTCTCATTGAAAGAGCTTTAAACTAGATTTGAAGGGGGAAAAGGATAAAACCAGGCTTGCTAGAGATAAGCCTGGGGGTGGCACACCAATGTTTGAGGGAGTGTGCTAGTGAGGTCCTTCATCCTGCTCCACGATGCGCTGAGTACACTGGAGCACATTTGAAACGTCTCTGTACTAATGTGCGCAGCATGAGGAATAAACAAGAGGAGCGAGAAGCATTGGCCCAGTTACGGAGCTATGACATCATTGGCATAAGTGAACCTTGTGGGATGAGTCCTGTGGCTGGGTTGCTGTGATGGACGGTTATAGGCTCTTCAGGAGGGATAGGCAGGGCAGGCGAGGCAGGGGGGTGGCACTGTATTTAAGGGAGGGGTTGGACTGTGTGGCACTTACAGCTGGCAATGACATGGTTGAGAGCCTCTGGGTAAGGATTAAGGAGAAAGCAGATAAAGCAGATGTTGTGGGAGTCTACTACTGACCAACCAGCCAGGACAACAACACTGTTGAATTATTCTAGAAGGAATTAGGGGATACCTCTAGATCAGCTGCCCCTGTCCTTATGGGTGATTTTAACTTCCCAGACATCAACTGGGAATATCATACAGTGGGCACAAACAGGTCCAGGAAATTCCTGAAGCATGTTGAAGATAACTTCTTGGTGCAGGTACTAAGGGAGCTGACTAGGAAAGGTGCCCTCCTAGATTTGTTGTTTGTAAACAGAGAGGGACCCACGAGCAAAGTTGTGATTGGTGGTTGTCTTGGTCACAGTGACCACAAAGTAGTTGAGTTTCAAATTGTTGGCGATAGGAGAAAAACTGCAAGCAAAACTTCAGCCCTGGATATGGGGAGAGCAGACTTGGGGCTGCCGAAGGAGCTAGTTAGTAAGGTCCCCTGGGAATCTGCTTTTGAAGGTATTAGGGTCCGTGAATGCTGGTCACTTTGCTGTAGGGAGAAAATCCGTGCAGCCAAAGCTCGATTAGAGTTCAAGCTGGCCAGGACTGTGAAGGACATTTTTAAAATATGTTAACAGCAAAAGGAGGATCAGAGATAACATTGGTCCATTACTTGATGAGGTCAGACACCTCACAAATAGGGACATAGACAAATGAGAGACATTTAATGCCTTCTTCACCTCTGTCTGATGATGGGCCCTGGGACCCCTGGAGTCTTGTGTTGGAAGACCATGGCTGGGGAGGATGATAAACTCCCAGCCGACCCTGAACTTGTTCGAGACTTGCTGCTCCAGCTGGATGCACATAAATCTATGGGGCTCGATGGCATTCATCCCACGGTACTGAAGGAGATGGCTGATGTTATCATGGGACCTGTCTCCGTCATTTTTCAATGGTCTTGAGAATCTGGAGAGGTCCCAGTCGACTGGAAGCTGGCAAATGTTGTCCCAGTTTTCAAGAAGGGAAAGAAAGAAGACCCTGGTAATTACAGGCCTGTCAGTCTCACTTCAGTACCTGGTAAAATTATGGAGAAGGTTATTCTGCGAGCTATTGAAAAACACTTGAGAAACAATGGAGTCATTGGTCATAGCCAGCACGGGTTCATGAGTGAAAAAGTCCTGTTCAACTAACTTAATTTCCTTTTATGAGAAGGTCAACCATCCAGTTGATCAAGGGAAGCCAGTAGATGTGGGGTTTTTGGATTTTAGCAAAGCTTTTGATACTGTCTCTCACAGTACCCTTCTGGACAAAATGTCCAGCACACAGCTAGACAAGTCCATAATACATTGGGTGAGGAATTGGCTGATGGGTCGGGCTGAGAGGGTTATAGTTAATGGGGTTACATCAGGCTGGTGGCCAGTCACCAGTGGGGTTCCCCAGGGCTCAGTTGTGGGGCCAGTGCTCTTTAATGCTTTTATGAATGATCTGGACGCAGGAATCAAATATACATTAATTAAGTTTGCCGATGATACTAAACGGTTGACAGCAAGTTGAATAGGAGTCAACAGTGTGCCCTGGCAGCCAAAAGGGCCAACCGTGTCCTGGGGTGCATCAAGCACAGCATCGCTAGCCCGCCGAGGCAGGCGATTGTCCCACCCTACGCTGCACTGGTGCGGCCCCACCTCGAGTACTGTGTGCAGTTTTGGGCAGCTCGGTACAAGACGGACATCAGGCTACTAGAGTGTGTCCAGAGGAGGGAGACTGAGATGATGAAAGGCCTCGAGGGCAAGACTTATGAGGAGCGGCTGAGGTCACTTGGCTTGTTCAGCTTGGAGAAGAGAAGGCTGAGGGGGGACCTCATCACAGTCTACACCTTCCTCAAGGCGGGCAGCGGAGGGGGAGGTGCTGATCTCCTCTCTCTGGTGACCAGCGACAGGACACGAGGAAATGGAGTGAAGCTGCATCGGGGGAAGTTCAGACTGGACGTTAGGGAAAGGGTCTTCACCGAGAGGCTGGTCAGTCACTGGAACAGGCTCCCCAGGAGAGTGGTCAGTGGAACTCTGACCAAGCCTGTCAGAGTTCAAGGAGTGTCTGGATGACGCTGTTAGTCATATCGTTTAGTGCTAGGTAGTCCTGCGAGGAGCAGGGAGTTGGACTCGATGATCCTTACGGGTCCCTTCCAACATGAGATACTATATGATTCTATGATTCTATGATTTTTTAAAGTCCTTTATCACTGCAGTAGTTTCTGAAAACCACTGCCACACATGGAATTTATTTCATTATAAAGCTCTGCTTTGCTATGGCTAGGAGGGTGCCATTTTCCTACCAGTTGTCCTGGTTTCAGATGGG
>NW_008825609.1:0-5362 GCF_000699105.1 Pygoscelis adeliae
CAGGAGGAATTTGAAGACCTAATCAGTAATACCAGGACATACCATAAAAGCAGCTGCTGGCCCTCAAGCATGTTTTTATGGGCAGAAGGGTGATGTGGTATATGAGGGATTGTAGGCTAGGCTATGAATAGCAGAAAGAGCAAGCTATCAGAGAATTTCTTAATTGTTAGGGGGATTTGGTTTTTTTGGGTTTTTCTTTTTCGTTGTTGGTTGGTTGTTATTTTGTTGTGGGTTTTAGTTTTGTTGGATTGTGTTTTTTGGTTTGTTGGGGGTTTTTTTAAGTTGAGACTACTTTTGAAAGTTAACTGGTAGCTGAAAAGCAGACTGGTGTAGGCAGCCATAAGGATTAATTTTCTTTATGGCTAAAGAAAGGCTGAGCAATGATAATTCTCTGATAGAACAGCAGAAACCCTCCTAGATTTCAATTGAAAGTGAATTCTAGAATCACTCTCACTTCTCTAGTCCTTTGAAGAGATAATATGAGCTTCAAGCTGATGGTCCTCTCCTCCTGTGTGAATAGAGAAATGAATGAGAAAACAACTGTGATTTCCAGTATTTTTAGTGCACTACAAAGCAAGCTAGATGATTTACGGGGAAGTGAAATGTGAGATGCCTATGGTCTAGATGATAACTAGAATCCTGACATAGCTGAGGTGAGAGACGTTTGCAGCAGTTTTCCTCTGATAAACTAGAGATGCAAACAAATGGCTTGAGTTCAGGTCTTGAGGTGGGATTCAGCTCCTGAGCTCCATACAGCCCATGGTCAATCAAAAACTGAAGAAGGTATTGTAAATAAATGTAGCATACTCAGGTCAGAATGATTTGTGGTGTGGTGAAGGAGGGAACAAGCAAAAACATGAAAGGTAGGAATTACAGCTGTATGACTGTTTTCCTCTTTGGGTTGTTTTTAAGCCTGGTTTGTTCTTGGGATGAGATTTGAATGCTCAAATTAGGATATGCCTTCATGTGTGTCCCTACCCAATAATTCTGGTAATGTGTTGACAGCTGTCACCAACTTTGGTAGGTCCAGAGATCATAAAGGGCTAGTTCCATACCAGATTTTGAAAATACACTTGCTTGCAGCAGACCCTGGAAGCCCCTTGACTGCAGGAAGGCTGGGAGGTCAGGCATAACCTGACCTCAGAAGTGCTGTGAGGCAAATCTTAATGTCCCAAGTGCAAAACTTCAATTGCAGCTCCTGCTTTTGTCGCTATGAGTTATAAATATGAAGGGGAAAAAAAATAGGTGGTGATAAATTCTGTACTTGCGAAATGACAGTTTTTCCCTTATCCTTACTAAAGAGAAGATCTTGCTAAGAGGGACCTGTCCGAAGGGAGGAGGAAGAGGGCTCTTGTACTTCCATACCTCTCTAACAAAAGCAGAGCTTGTCTGTCCTTCTGAGACATCCTGTCTAGAATTTTCCAAAGTCACGATAGCAAAAAAAACCCCAAAACCTTCTTATCAAAGTCAGTAGAAAACAAAAAAGTAGCAAAATATATTGCCGCTCCTAACTCACTCCTTGTGACTTACGGAAGGCTTCCTCTTATTTCTAGTCCCCAGCCCTTTCTTGTGATGCTTGTGACCACTGATTTCTTTGACAGCTTTTTTTTTTATAAGGGTTGCAATGGATGCTACAATGAAAAGTGTGTGTGGCTTGTTGCAAGATCTGGATGTCATTGCTAAAGGGTCAGAAACTGTGGTAATGCTACCTTTAGAAACACTTGGCAAAGGTCACCAACACTGTGCTTATTTGGATGGTATTAACCAAACTGTGCTTATGGCTGTTTCCAAGGGTGACTGAATCTGCGAGCTAGCTGAAAGGCTTTATTCAATGCAGTATTTTCTGTGATTGAAAAACAGCTTTTCCCCTTTTCTGTATGAGAGCACACTTTTCAACCCAGTGCTTCCTTATTTTGGGCACTGCAGGGGCCCGTTCCACTGAAGCAATGCCATCGAGGAAGCAGGGAGGAGGTACGCTGTGTCTGGCAGTTTTCCTTAAAACCCCTTGTGACCTTCTATGTGGCATATTGAAGGATGAAAATGCTTGTCTTCTCACTCCCTGCTTCCAAAGCTGTTCTTTCAAGGAGTGTTCATGACTTTCCTCTTCCTTCCTCCCCTGAGTCAACTTGGGCCTACAGTTTAGTCTTCTATGGAGCCTCAATGAATGAAGAAAAAAGATATGCAAGGTGTGCCTACTTGCACAACCAAAGGGTCTGCAACCTTGGTCCAGGAACATATATGACTTCATTGAACATCTTCACCAACAGCAATGGGAAAAGCTGTTCTGTCTGGCATGCAGTGTAGTGGGAACTCTATGAAGCTGAGCCTGTCAATTCACAGTCCTTGCTATTAGACCTATCTTGAAAAGGTTGACTTACCCACATAACGATTGCTTTCCTAGTAGTTTCACAGCTAGAGCAGTTTAGGGGTGGTGGGAAATGAAGGGATGTTCCATACCTGGGAGTGCAAACTTGTCCTGATCACCCACTAATTAAGTCTCCTGTGGAGAAAGTAGATTACCCTCGTCCTTGTGGGCTGACTTGCCTTCTTTTTGGTGATGACTGCTACAAGAGTCAGGTAACTCCCCAAAGTAGACAGTGGTTCATTTCTAGTCTGTTAGCTCCTTGGGGTGCAGTTCAGTAGACAGCCATCGGCTCACACATCACTCACTCATTTTAAAACTGGAAGGGTTCCTGACTTCTGTTTTTCACTGTAACTGGGGAGCGTAGTGATAAGCAGTTAAAGATAGGCATTGTTAAACTACTTCTGAAAGGGAGGAGAAAGCTGTGTTGTAGTTTCGCAGATGAGGTGAGAAGACCTGGATTGTATGGCCTCCTGTGTGGGGTAAGCCCCTCTGACAACGCACCACAGGAAAAAGGCTGTAAGAAATCCTCTAGGAAATGCTGAACCACATCATGAATTTAAACCTGGGACCAAGGATGTGTTCAGTATTTTCCCAGCTTTCCACTGTGTCAGTGGGGATTTGCCTCTCCCAGGGTAGGCAGTACATTAGAGACAGGATGCCTGAATCTGCATGGGCGTCCATCTTCCTAAAAAGCCTTGTAGATTTTAAATTAAGACAACATATCTCTTTTGATCCATGTACTAGAGAAAAAGTACAGCATGTGCATCTTGCCTTCCATGATGACCATTACCTTCACAGATCTTTCTCCTTTTTGATTGTACTGTCACAAGGGACATAATATATTCTCACTTTATCACATTTTCTGCAACAGTAATACTGAAACTCAGGGATGGATTATTGTCTACCTTATGTTGATCCTGCCTACTCTTGAGACACTAATCCTATGGATGAGCATCTCAGTTATCTTTTCTTTAATCAAGTAATGCTATTTTTAGCACGGACACCTTATATACTAAGGTAATGATAGCAGCTTTTTTTTTTAACTGCACTGGTAGAGGCTTAGTCATTTAAGCTTTACTGCTGAAAAAGAATCAAGGGCAATTGTGGTGAGGAAAAAGCAAAGGGGGAAATTCAGGGAAGGGTTTATGAAAAAGGAGGAAAAAAAAATCAAGGAGGAAAAATCCTTAGGGGTTGTGGGGTTGAGTGGTTATTTTGCTGGAGGGGATATTGCTCTCTAGACCCTGGAAAATTTGTAATCTATAGTAAGTATAGAACAATGTAAGGGAGAGAAGGGTTGTGGGGAAAAACAGAGGACATCATACAGCAGATGGTAGTGGGAAAGAAAGTCTGGGAAAGGAATGAGAAATAAGATGAGAAAAGCAATAATAAAAGTAACAAAGGGACAGTACTTTTTCATCACTTTCTCTAAAATGCATTAAAATATGCATATTTCATGCCTCTGTGTATGCAATTGTGTGTGACTCTTCAAGGGCCTGTGTATGGAGCAGCAAAGTGCATGTAGGTTTTCTGACACATCTGGAATACCTGCAATGCTCTGGGCCAGTAGGCAAAATAGATAGTGTAAGGTTTATTTAAATTAAAAAAAGATGAATTTTAATGAATTAAATATGAAAATGAATAATACACATTGTGCAGTAGCCCTTGAATTTGCTTTGATGTTAAATGCAATTTATTTTGAACTTATTTATTTTTTTCCCCTTATAGCTGCAGGCTTTTCATTCTTCATAATACAGAAATGATTGCAGGAATTGTCAGGAGATAGACTGGAGGTTTTTAACTGAGAAGAAAATTAGGAAACTGTAATCCTACTATCTCAATCTGTGACTGATTACTACTAGTAGCTTAATTCCACTTAAATTTTTCAGCCATCGAATAGACTGAAAGATGGCCATATCAGTGCTACAGTCAAGCTAAATGTTAAGAGGCAATAGATGTTTCTGGACTGTGACATTTATATAAAAGTCAGTGCTTCAGGATGACTGCTGATGGAAGATGTGATACTACATTTAGCAATGCATGTATTTCTCCTCCCATAGTCATTAGGCTGCTTTAGTTCTAGCTGTACCTGTGGTTGGTCTTGGAGCTCTGTTCTGCAAGGTGGACAGATTGCAAGGCAAGTGCAGTAGTTGTCCAAGGCAGAATTATAGCCATCTGCATCTAAAGAAACATCTGACTGTAGAATCACCCATTGGATTTCTGATGTTTTTGGTTTTCTAGTGAAGTGCATTAGTAAACTGGGATTGTTATGAACGCACCTGCTTTTTTCCAAAGCTCCAAAAATGGGCACATGAGCAGTGAATACTGAAGTGAAACATTCCCTTATGTCTTTAAGCTGCTATGACCTTTCTCTTCCATACAAATTCTCAAATCCCAAGAAAAAGTTGTCTGTACAGTCATAAGCATCTGTTGATTTGACATCACCAAAGTGGTGCAGCCAAAGATTTTGTTATTTTCCACTTCTATATTTCTTTGACCTCAAACACAGTTCAAAGAGCTCCATTATTTTTAACAGTTCAGAACATGTCAGTTGAAGGAAGAAAAAAAAAAGTGCTGCAGGTTTTCTTCAAGTAAATGAAAAGCACTAGTAATTGCCTTTCGTAGTTTATTTCAGAAAAATAGTATATACATGACTCAATATGGTGCTGTAGACAAATTAATATTAAGGGAAACATAGAGGAAGCTACAAGAACACTGAGAGAAGAAAGTATCTGAGACGAGCTTTTTCTTTCTCTAATAAAAAGAAAAAGATGGAAATGCCTTTAGATGAGGTTCCTAAACAGATGTGTGCAGAGCTGTACGCAAGCTACTTCAAAGTAGGACACAGATGTTTTCTGAATAATTTTCCTAACACTTTTCCATATATGTGCCTGGGTTTGACACGGTCCCCCAAAAACATCCTTCTCTCTGAACTGGAGATGTATGGATTTGATAGGTGGACTGTCCGCTGGGTGAGGAATTGGTTAGATGGTCATATCC
>NW_008825609.1:6207-6849 GCF_000699105.1 Pygoscelis adeliae
CAGGTTGCCCAGAGAGGTGGTGGATGCCGCCCCATCCCAAACATTCCAGGTCAGGTTGGATGGGGCTCTGAGCAACCTGATCTAGTTGAAGATGTCCCTGCCCATGGCAGGGAGGTTGGACTAGATGACCTTTAAAGGTCCCTTCCAACCCAAACTATTCTATGGATCCGTGAGTTGCTGTAGTCATCACTGCCAGTGGTGATGCCAGAACAATTGCAGTTTGGAAACTCCTGCCTCCAAACTGAGATTGATAGCCAGGAATGAAGTGGAATAATACTACTCTCTTTAAGCTAATCTTGTGCCTATTACCTTTTGGTATATCATATGTTCATATAAGGCAATTGCTTAAACACTGGCAAAGCCAGAAGCCTAGGAGGGATTGAGCTGTATCACCTCGCTTAACACGAAGGCTTATCAGAGCAAGTAATCCTACTCCAGTTTGGATTAAATTTCTCTTCATCTGTATTTCAACTACGTATTTTTACAGGCATGAGTCATCTAGCCCTAAGTTACATATCCCTGTATAAGCATTGTGTCTTCCCAAAGCAGAAGCCTGAAGCTTTTATAAGAAATTCAGTTTCCCAGTTTCTCCAAGGGACGTATTGTATGGAGGCAGAATGCATGTGTACCTAGTGATTCAGT
>NW_008825609.1:6891-29999 GCF_000699105.1 Pygoscelis adeliae
GATGCAAATAACAAGTATGCTTCTTGCCTGCCCTCCCCCAGTGTTTCTCTATACACTTTCATCTCATAACTGCAATAGTTGTTATTCATATCTGCAAAAAAAGATGTTCAAACAAATATTCTTCCTTGAGCAAAGACCCACACAGAACACTAAGTACCTGGAAAAATAAGGCCATTTGGGGTATGGAGGAGTTATGTATGGTATGGCATTTTTTCCGTATGCAAACAAAGCCTTTGTTCCATGCTCTGTGCATTTGTGCATAGACACTTTAATTGTCCCCCAGTCACACTGATTTCTATTGAAAGAGATCCTCCTCCCTCAATCATACGGTCCCTTGAGCACTCCCTTATAGGCACTTACCTGTACCCCTGCTTCTCTTTGCACTTCATCCCTCCAATGAGTCTGGCTTAAAGTTTTCCTTCTTAGGTTAGAAAGCCTTTTGGCAAAGACGTTCTCGTCCTGCTTTGTCAGGTGGATCCCATGTCTCCTGAGCAGTCCTGTTCCTCAGAGGAGAGTCCTATACTCACAAATCTGAAACCCTGTCTGCAACACTAGCTCTATTACCAGCTATTGACTTGCAAAATATCTGCTCCTACATCCATTTTTCTCCTTCATTGGCAGGATTGAGGTAAACACCAGCTAGGTTCCCATGCCCTTCACTCCAACCTCCAGAGCTCTGTAGTCATTCTTTATGTGGCTAGGGTCTCCCTTGGCAGGGTCTCAGGTGCCTACATAGATTAGCAGAGAGAGATAATACTCCAAAGGCCAGATAAGCCTTGGCTGTCTTTCTCTAACATGCTGGATCTGAGTTAAGGAATCACAGAATAGCTGAGGTTGGAAGGGACCTTTGGAGTTCATCTAGTCCACCCCCCTGCTCAAGCAGGGTCACCTAGAACAGGTTGTTCAGGGTCATGTCCAGCTGGGTTTTTAATATCCCCAAGGATGTAGGCCCCACTACCTCTGTTGGGGAACGTGTCCCAGTGTTTAACTATCCTCACAATAAAGTTGTTTTCTTTTTACGCTTAAGTGGAATTTCCTGTATTTCAATTTGTGCCCATTGACTCTTTTACTGTTACTGGGCATGACTGAGAAGAGTCTGTCTCTGTCTACTTTACTGTCTCCCCCTAAACTAAAAGAAGGCTGGCTGAACTATAGTTCCCTGAATCCTCTTCCTTTCCCTTTGTTTTAGAGATGGGGGAATATTTGGGGTTTTTTTCCAGTCATTGCGTGTTTCCCAGTTGGTACCACTTTTCAAAGATGACAGAAAATAGTCTCACAAAGATGTTGGTTACCATGATACTAGATGTCTACCTTTTGTCAGGAGGATCATACTTTAAGGGTCTCTGATCACACCTATTTTGGTTTAAAAGTCCAGTGGCAGTGAGCATGTGTCTTTTCGTTGAGGGGGAAGAGACTTGCCTTTACTTGGTTGTTTACAAGTCTACTTTTGATCCTAATCTTAGGCCTGCTGTAGCAGAGGTGTACATCTAGAAATTTGTGCATCAGAATTGTTGTTTTGTGGCTGACCAAGCTCTTTAAGGCTACATCATCTTAACTTCTACTGATAGACTATCCATACATCCTTCAGTACATTGTCCCCCTGATCACAATGTTCTGAAAGTATACCTGATTTCTAATCTGAATTTGTCTAGCTTTAGTCAGGTATCTGGACACACGACTTTACCTCTTACTGTCAGAACCTTTTCCCATTCCCCCAGTAGGTAGTTTCAGGTCATGATCTAGCAACTCTTTTAATGACCCAGGTACAATGAACATATCTAAGCCTTTTACTAGAAGGCAACATACCCTCTCACTGAAATAGACTTGCATATTTTCTCTGAATCCTTTCCAATTTGTCAACAGCTAGTCACCAGAGCGTTCTTGAATAGTGGAAGTGGCAGGCTGTGATTGCTAACTCTTCATACTGCTCAGCCTGGGATTTGTGCTTGGGTTGTATTGCATGTGCCTGCAGCCTCAGTATGTCTGTTTTGGCAGACAAATTGTTTCATCCTTCCTTTCATTGTGTTGATGACTGATAAAGAAAGAATACATTTGGTTAACCAACAGCTGTTTGCTCTTTGGATGGGCAAGGCTACTAAAATTAGCACCTTTTGGCACATTCTGAATTTGTTCTCATCCCATCTATGATAAATGAAATAGGACTGGTGATTTCAGTCTCAAATTTCTTTGACCTGAAGGCCTCACACCACTGCAATCATCTCTCAAAAGAAGTTAATATCTTTTTGGTAAAATGCTAGTCTGACCACTTTAAGACAACTGTCAAGACTTAATTTTATCACTTCTTTTACCACTTCTTTATTGCATTCCACTTAGAAAATGGTAACTCAAAAGAACAAAAATGAAATTGAGTAAGAGCAACTGACCTACTTATTATTGGAAAAAAATGTTTTTCATCTACTGGTTTAAACTCTTAGACTTTCCCATCTTTGAAAACAGGAATTGATTAACTCTTTCTACAT
The DNA here is from genome assembly GCF_000699105.1 of Pygoscelis adeliae. Taxonomy (NCBI): domain Eukaryota; kingdom Metazoa; phylum Chordata; class Aves; order Sphenisciformes; family Spheniscidae; genus Pygoscelis; species Pygoscelis adeliae. The sequence continues at coordinate 9,372 of NW_008825609.1, forward strand.
CCAATGTTCATGAACACACACAAATGAACTGCGAGTTGCCCAATTAGAAGCATCTCTATCCTCTTCACCAAAAGATGAGACACTCAACCTTCCTAGGAGATTGCTTCCAGCTTTTACATCCTTTGCAAGGGGCCTGGCTAGAGTCAGACCAACCATGCCCGGAAACTAGCTGCACAGGCCAAGGTTTGCCAGGAAGTAGCCTGCTTGACCATTTATTAGCATAGCCAACCATGCTCCAGATATTGAATGTTTCTGGGCATACTTGAACATAATTTTATAGATGTAGCCCTAACATAACAGCAGGCAGCGTTTCTTTAACAGAGTCCAGGATCAGGCAGACAAAAAAGGAAAGGGAAAGTTGGTGTTTCTTGCACACCGAAGCAGGTAATTTCTCCTTTGGGAAGTAGGGCCAGAAAGCATTGAGCACCTTCATTCCACCTGTAGAAAATTAAGGTACTGGGAGACTAAAAGTCATGCTGAGGCAAGGTTCATGTGGACCATGAAAGGCTTAAAGGTTCTTAGCATATTTTCTTTACCCTTTCTTGCTCCTTCCTTCCAACTGAAATGAGTAGTATTTGTTGAATCAAGAAACACAACTAATCACAGCTATTAAAAATGGATTGACACAGACACCCTCTCTTTACAGTGTGAAAACCAGATGGTGCTCTAAAGCCCTCCAGAGGATGGCAATTCAATTTCAAGACTTGGAAGCTTATCTCAGCTCCAGTTACAGGAAGGAAGCACAAATATTTCAAGGTGCTTTGCAGAACTTCTGGGTAAAAAATAAACACCTGCCACTTTAATCTTGATGCTTTAATATTATGCTCTTGAAGGAAAAAAACTTACCCACAGATCTTCAGAGGGAGACTCCCTTTATCCTTTTGACATCTTTGATCAGTCATGAAATACTGAATATCAACACCATCAGAATAATTCTTGTTGGATGCCTAATTCCAGGCTCTATTGAAATTAATATAAGCTCATTGCCCCCCTCTAAAGTGGCTATCAAGTTCATTGGCAAAGACAGATGAAATTTGCATTGCTTATGTTTATACTGCATTGTATAGGCATAAATCTTCACACAGCTAAACAAAAGATCTGCATTTGGGAAAGAATGGGGGGTGTTCCATTCCAATGGATCCCTCTTTAGTGCAAGCCTTGACTTCTTTGCAAGGAGAAAAATGCTTTGATTCACTGAGTATATAAATCACTGTAAGTTATTCTCACAGCTGTAATGGTTATCTTGTTCAATTTCCATTCCATGTAAGATCAAGATAACAACCAATTTGTTTTGTGCAGGCCACTGAGCAATTGTTAAAGAGAAATGGTCTTTTGCTTGCCATCAGACTGACCAAGCTGAGAATCGAAGCTTACAGTGTGAAAACAAAAGGCTTTATGGACATGTTGCTATACAGTCCTCTCCTTATGGTGCCAGGAAGCCTTTTAGCTGGATTTCAGAGTGACCAAGCGGGTTAGGTTTTTTTAATTTTCCTTCCTTCCCCTAGGGGAATCATGTATTTGGAAGCCTGGTGGTCACAACAGAGTCCTGGGTTCAAATTCAAGCTGTATTTCAAATTTGTTATGACTTTGGGTCAGGAGGTTTCATCTCTTTAGGGCTGCTGTTCCTTATTCTGTAAGATGGGGAGATAAGGGAGTACTCATTAAATTAGTGAGAATTAAAGCTAGCTAATTAGTGCACATCATTTTGGTACTTCACTTCTATAAGGTACTGTTGTTATTTTCATCTGTCAGCAGCGTAACGGCTGTCCAAAATGCCTCATAAAACTGTCACATTTCTGGCCAATAAAACATCCAGAGAAAAATGAGAAGTGATGAGTTTGTTTTCACTAGGTAAAAAGAAGGAAAATGCTGTAAGTCTTGATGAATTAATAACAGTCTGGGAGGTGTCTTCAGGAATGGAAAGTGTTTTGAAAGTGCTTTTTCTCCTCCTTCCCTCCCCCCTCAATAAACAAACTCTAGGACAAATATAGAACATATTTTGAACACGCGACAGTAGTTGTTTCCAAGTTTACACCTTAAATGGGGCTGTTAGAAGAGATGTGGATGCAAAGATTTATCTAGCTTATTCTGGGATCTACATTCATTTATTTGGCAGATCATGTGTGCTGTCAATAACCTCAGTTGTGAAAATGGATTTTTGTCTGGAAAGTGAAATAATCTCAAATTTGACTTTGACCTGATACAGTTACTTTCTGCTTGTCCATCACTCAATCAATTCTACCGCAATGGAGTAGCTGGGATTATGCTTGCCACTGAAGGTGAGTAAGAGGAGTAGGGGGAACCATACCAGAGGGAAAGTGGGGCTCTAAGAGGAGGGGGTATAATCAGAAGATGCCACCTTTCCAATATTTAATATCTTTCAGTCTTATCTGGAGGCTAAGATGAATTTTCTGCTAGACACATTTGAGCACCATATTCTGGAAGTGATGTGTATCTCTAGAGTGCATTTTGGAGTGCATTACTGGGTCATCATGATTGACAAATGGTGAAGAAGTGGGGGAGTTGGTTAGGTTACCCAGTGGGAAGGAAGGAAAGGCTGAGCTGGCTATTCAGTGAGGTGGCGGAGTGTGTTTTATAGAGGCAATTTGCAACAATGGATGGATATGAGAGGCACGGTAAGTGTACTGTTGTTTTTCTATACATATGAGACTTATCTCCCTCCTGCTGTCTTTGGAAACGGTTTTGTAGGCAGGCACAAGGCAAAAATACTCTGTACATTATTTCAGCATATGAAGTTGATTTTCTCCTTGATGGCATTGGAAGTTCATTATGAATTCAGCTTTCTACTCTCAGAGCATGCATAATTGAAACGACAAATCCACCACAACCATTGGGTATGAATAAGGTCTGGATAAAGCTATACAATCCCTCTGGTTGTGCAGATGGCATAAGAAAACAGTGACTTCACTGCATGCAATGATTAAGACAAGTTTAATTTCTAAATCCAAGGTGGGCCAAGTAAGCTTTTTATCATTATGTCTTCATTCTATACCTGTTTCTTCTTTGTAGCCCTTGCATCTTGGAAGGTTTACAAGTAATTACTAGAAGAAATATGAACCAGTACCCAAATGGCTGAGGGTGGAAATAAAATGTAGAAGGCAGTTTTCAATACTTGCTAGTTACTTCTGACCTTTTGTCTGGAAGAAAATCATGAAAGCAGAATGTAGCTGTAGATTTGAATTTTTAAGCAAATGTTTGGAACTTGTAACTCCTGGTTTTTGGTCTATTTCTGTTAGGGATCATTTTTGTGGTATGTGGGTTAGATTTTTAGTTTTAAGCTCCCAAGTGATGAATTGAATGGTCACAGTTTCAGCCTCTGCCCTCAGTTTTCCTGGTGTCTGTTCCTTGAAATGCTAGATGACCTGCTGTTAGCAGGCAGAGACAAATGCCTTACAAGGCACATAGCAAATAAGCACAGTGGCATAAATGGATCATCTGTGTAGTTAACACTTGCTAGAGGAATCAAAGAATCATAGAATCATTAAGGTTGGAAGAGACCTCCAAGATCATCGAGTCCAACCGTCAACCCAACACCATCATGCCCACTAAACCATGTCCCTAAGCGCCTCGTCTACCCGTCTTTTAAATACCTCCAGGGATCGTGACTCCACCACTTCCCTGGGCAACCTGTTCCAATGTTTAACCACTCTTTCAGTAAAGAAATTTTTCCTCACATCCAATCTAAACCTCCCCTGGCGCAACTTGAGACCATTTCCTCTCGTCCTATCGCCAGTTACTTGGGAGAAGAGACCGACACCCACCTCACTACAGCCTCCTTTCAGGTAGTTGTAGAGAGCGATGAGGTCTCCCCTCAGCCTCCTTTTCTCCAGGCTAAACAACCCCAGTTCCCTCAGCCGATCCTCATAAGACTTGTTCTCCAGACCCCTCACCAGCCTCATTGCCCTTCTCTGGACACGCTCCAACATCTCAACGTCCTTCTTGTAGTGAGGGGCCCAAAACTGAACACAGTATTCGGGGTGCGGCCTCACCAGTGCTGAGTACAGGGGCATGATCACTTCCCTCCTCCTGCTGGCCACACTATTTCTGATACAGGCCAGGATGCCATTGGCCTTCTTGGCCGCCTGGGCACACTGCCGGCTCATGTTCAGCCGGCTGTCGACCAGCATCCCCAGGTCCTTTTCTGCCGGGCAGCTTCCCAGCCACTCCTCCCCAAGCCCGTAGCGCTGCATGGGGTTGCTGTGGCCAAAGTGCAGGACCCGGCACTTGGCCTTGTTGAATCTCAGACAGTTGGCCTCGGCCCATCGATCCAGCCTGTCCAGGTCCCTCTGCAGAGCCTTCCTACCCTCGAGCAGATCAACACTGCAGCCCAACTTGGTGTCGTCTGCAAACTTACTGAGGGTGCACTCGATCCCTTTGTCCAGATCATTGATAAAGATATTAAACAGAACTGGCCCCAATACTGAGCCCTGGGGAACACCGCTCGTGACCGGCCGCCAACTGGATTGAACTCCATTCACCACAACTCTCTGGGCCTGGCCGTCCAGCCAGTTTTTTACCCAGCGCAGAGTACACCTGTCTAAGCCGTGAGCTGCCAGCTTCTCTAGGAGCGACTAGAGATTAATGACTTAATGGGGGGTTGGAGAACTTAGTGCTGAGTATAAACTTGCAATTCTTTCAACTTCTCCTACATCCTATAAGGAAAAAAGGTCAATGTCTTAGAGTTATTCTTTCAATTATGCTGAAGTTTGATTTGTGGTCAGTTACAGGAGGAGATGGGAGAGGCCCGCATACTGTGAGACAAATTGTGGTGAAGATTTAAGCCTGTTCCTGTATTGAAAGCTGGACAGTTAGAACTGATGTTTCTATTGATAATGAGTGAGAGCACTTGCAAAGCAAAGCCTCCTTTCCATAGCACAACCTCCTCTGAATTTAACCCTCTTTCAAATACTCTTTGTTCTGTAGCTACAGTTGCTGTGCTGAATCCCCCTGTCCAACTCTGAAAAATTGGGGCAGTTTCTAGCATAAATGAGCTAAAATGTAGGTCAGTCTAATTCAGAATGATGCCTGTAGAAAAAGTTGTTGCCTGCTGGATGAAGTAACTTAAATGACTGCTTTGGCACACTTCTGGATGGATCCTCCACCCTACCTCTGGTACTACCTGTTGTTTGAGATTTTCTGTTAATCTTAATATATTTAGCATGCTATTTAATTCTTCTTGCAAGGGGGCAGCACAAAAGAACCTGAATCCTCAGTGTTGTCAGCAGCTGTGTGTTGAGCACCAAAGTCCTGAGAGAAACATTGCAGGACCATAATGAAGTTACTTGTGATGTAACACTGTTTTCTACTGTAAGTTTAGACTTTTCTGGGAGAAAATATTTGAAAAGACTACCTTCTACCAACCTCCCATAGCCCCAACAGATGAAATCACTCAAACAGGCAACAAATAGGAAGAACTCCAAATCTATTATTTTATCAAAGTATCTTTTTTCTCCTTTCTCTTAGACAATGGTATTTGGAAGAGATGGCAGAAGAGCAGGCTGCATGTTGACCTGAGGCTTTGTTTATGCTTAGTGATGTGCTATTTGCCACAAAAATGGTTTTCCAGATTTCAAAAAGCTACATCCCCATTAAGCAAATAAAATCAACCCCACCCTTAGCATGTATCAAGCAATTCTTTCATCAAAAGCATGTTGTTTTTTTCTTGCTCATACCCTCTGTGTCTTCCCCTGCTCTCCCAAACACAAACGCTAATTCATATCCCCCAGCATGGATCTACCTTTCCTTTCTTACACTCCCTCGGAGGTACTTTGAACTAGTTTGGACAGGGCCTTGAGCAACCTGATCAAAGCTGGCCCTGCTTTAAGTGGGGATTGGACCAGATGACCTCCAGAAGTGCCTTCAAATGTAAGTTATTCCATGATTCCATTAACATTATTAATTAGGCAGTGTTTTGTCATTTAGAGTAGCTTAACTAACACCTGTGAGCATTACAGGGAAACTCTGACTCCAGGTCTGTATGCCACAGACCAGCTTCCACCTTCCAGAACTGGACCTTAAATGTCAATCTTGCACCTTTTGAACATCAGTTCTTGGACTATCGCCACGAGTCCACAAATAAAACTTAGTTCTTAAACTCCAGTGTTCATGAGCCGTAAGTCAAGTGTTAACATACAATGGTTTGGATTTAGCATGTAGTCCTTGCTGCTACTGGTACCAGTTCAGAAAAAATATCTCTGCACCCATTTTCTTCATGTTTCCTTCATCGTTGGACATTGCCATGCACACTTCTGTATTTACAACTGAGATGGAAAACTTGTGAAAAAATTATCCACTTTTTGAACCTGCCTGGAAAAAGCCCCACACCAGAAAGGTGTTGCTTTATAATGTGAGATGCTGGTTCTAGCTATACTCTGAACAGCTTTGAAACCAGGCAATATCTGCTGCATAGATTGCAAGTCTGCATGCGGAATCAGAGTGTGCTATTGGCAATGGGATCCAGACCTGCTTACACTGGTAAGCCACAGGCTGCTCATAAGAAGTCCCACGGATGAAAGATGAGCCTGATATAGAAGCACGGTATCAACTGTCACTCCAGGGAGAGAAATCACTGGTTGGCCTGATGCAGCCATGAAAAGGAGCAGCATGCTGGTAAACGACTGTATTTTCTTACACTTTGGAAGAAGAAAACACTTCCAAATCTGTGCTCTGCTTCACACCTTATTTTCTTTTCTCCTGACTTAGTCACACTCTGGTTTTTTTTCATGCTGTTATCCAAAGGCCTTCCAACTGTGGCTGGCACTCAGGTAGCTGCTTTGTGTATAGCAAGAGCTACAAGAAGATGTGAGGGGTGTGAGAATCCTTCAGAGATGGTGTCACCGCATAGGTCTACGTCGAAGAAAAGCAGATGTATATATCCATTGATCCACAAATCAGGTCTGAGGACGTTTCTGTGGTAACTGATACTCTTCAGACCAGACAAAGGGAACACAGGGCACCCTGGCTAAACAATGGAGAAAGCTTCTTCTGTGAAGCCATGCAGACTGTGACATAAGGTGCATGGTGCCTTACAGCAAGAGAGATGCTCCCTGAAATGCAGAGACAAGCAGGGGAAACAGTATCTATTGAATTTCTGTACTTGGTTGCAGCTCTGATTAGGCAACACTAAATGGGCTGCTGGTGGGAGGGACTCTGGCTCTGACAGATTAATTCCCTTGTTGCCTGAGCTGACCCACCACAGCTCTCCTCTATGTATAGGATTTCCTGGAAGTGACAATATCACACTGATGGTTGAGTCCAGCTCTCCCTTGCTGGGCCATCCAACATTCTGCCATTGAAGCACCTGTGGCTGGGTATTTGTAGGGGTGGTCATACCATCTCTTTGTCTGTATGCAGGGATCACGTCCTAGCTCAGAACCAGCACGTGGGTACAGTTGCGTATCTACCCCATGTAGCGCTAGCTTCTCCATGTTGAGCTAGCTGCATGCACAGTCCTCAACTGGAGCAAACTTTGGCTCAGTACCTCTTTCATGGCCTCTTGCATCTAGAACACAACACCCTTAGCCCAACACACAGCACATGATCATGCCAGCAGGTGCCACCAACCTTTGCTGGTAACAGCTCCTGTCTCTGTGCCATTACTGTGTGTATGGAGACCAGAACCACGGTCCCCTCTTAATCCTTGACTATATTGTATGTATAGGTCTGTTCCTGTCTCAGACACTAGCAAAGACACTAGCTGACTTTTTGTAGCTCAGTGTTGAGGGTGTATTTGTGAAGGATAAGCAGTACCAAGCACAGGCCCGCTGGGATTACAGTTGCAGACCAGACCGGAGGGAACAAACTGAAGCAGTATTGCTTTGAACAGCCTACCAGGAAAAGCCTGCAGCTTGCGCCATCACCTGAAATGTGACCTGGTTTATCTTATAGTGTTGGTTGGCACAGGTCAAACCCATGTCAACACATATTCTGAATTAAAGTACTGGTAATACTGTGCAAGCGCATGCATTTGTGCCTTAACACAATTAAATAATAGAGTTAACTAACAGGTCTATGTAGCACATAACTTGCAATAAATAGAAATAAACATACTACACGGCCCTCTGGCCATATCCAAAACAAGAAACAAGTCTGCTGTGGTTAAAATCTAATGCCATCTCTAAAGTCTTCTTTTGCCTAAGGTTTTTACCCTCAGAGGTCTAAAAAGAAGGTTACTCCAGCCAGGTCTAATCTCTCCTGTTGCAGGCAGCTCATCCCTGCCTCGTAGTTTTTTTCCTGAATTACTAACCTTGACAAGATAGCTTTCCTAGGCCTTACTGAGCCTGTTGTCCCCAGCATTTTCTGCATGAGTAGCTCATTTGTGCTTGCTGATAAATTTGTTCTATGTTGCAAAGGGGGCCTTGTGAGAAAAGTGAATATCCATAGACATGGACATGAACTATGATATTTTCTTGACTTTAATCCAAATGGATAAGACTGTTAGAGACGTTCTCTGAATAATCAGTTACCAGTTGACTGTCAGTTACTGCAGCCAGATCATTGCTGAAAGAAATCACAAAGGTAAGTCCCCAGCTTGCTATGTAGAGAGGTATTGAAGACTCAGTTCAGGCTGACATCTTCTAACCCTCAATGGCTCTACATACTGGGCATAGGAACTCTACTCTTACAGTCAAGAAATGACACCTCTTATGGGGCAGAAAGGATTTCAAGACCTTATTTGAAGCTCCAACCTTGATTCTACTGTTTGGATTGTAGGGAGTTAAGTGATATTTGCTCAGATATGAGAAGGGCTGCTTATCTTGGCAGGGTATGTCTATGGTATCTAGGAAGGGCAGCTGTGTTGATCTGATTTTGCTTTTTAAAAAATGGGGGGAAAGATAGAAAATGGAGTATCAAAAATACTCTTCATTTTATTCTGTTTTGTTTCAGGAGAAAATCTTCAGTCCTGAAATGGTGCTCCCTGCAAAGCAGAAACAGAATAAAACTTGTTTTTGTTTGCCCTTGGATAGGCTGGATTGAACTGGACAAGTTCCAGGATTTGGCCTGTTGGTTTGTTGGGTTTTTTCCCCCCTCTTTTTTTTTTAATTGTTGAGAACATCTTCCTGTCACCATTGTGGGAACTGGGCTGCTGAGAAGAGAGAATTTGAAATAAGAGTAATGGGGCATCAGAGCTTTTGCTGTGCTGGTTGAAGGTCTGCAGAAAGGCTAGAAATGAACACTTTATGGAGCAATTTCATTTGACCCCTGTGCTTGACTTTTTTGTGAATTCAGCTCAATTTTCTTCAACCTTCACCATATTTTATGGCATGGATATTTTTTCGCTCCCCTGTGGGGCAAAATAGGTCTCCTCTTACAAGAAGTTAATTGCCTAGGATGAAGTCAGCTGGAAAAAATTCTTCCTGAGAGCAGGTTGCTTTTTCCCTTTTCTTTTCATGTAAGTTTGATGAATTTTAATTTGTGGCAAGTTTTTGCTGTTGCACAGCAACTTTTTCAAGTACAAAATACCCACCAGGTCCACACAAATATAACGCTAATAAACCAGGAGCACTGAAGCTGACTAATAGGTGACCTAGAAGTTTACTTTCTAGTAGAGGTTGCCTGTCTGGTTGTTCCTTCTCCCTGCTGCTGTCTAATTCTTTACCAAGCCATCTCACTCAGAATTTTTTTATCCTTTTTATTTTAGCATATAATGGTATGGTGGACTGTCCTGGTTTTGGCAGGGATAGAGTTAATTTCCTTAGTAGTAGCTGGTATAGTGCTGTGTTTTGGATTTAGGATGAGAACAAAGTTGATAACGCACTGATGTTTTAGTTGTTGCTAAGCAGTGCTTACACTAGTCAAGGACTTTTCAGCTTCCCATGCTCCACCGACTGAGAAGGCTGGAGGTGAACAAGAAGCTGGGAGGGGGCACAGCCAGGACAGCTGACCCAAACTGGCCAAAGGGACATTCCATACCATGTGACGTCATGCTCAGCATATAAAGCTGGGGGAAGAAGAAGGAACGGGGGAACATTCAGAGTGATGGCGTTTGTCTTCCCAAGTAACCATTACACGTGATGGAGCCCTGCTTTCCTGGAGATGGCTGAACACCTGCCTGCCCATGGGAAGGAGTGAATGAATTCCTTGTTTTGCTTTGCTTGTGTGCACGGCTTTTGCTTTCCCTATTAAACTGTCTTCATCTCAACCCACGAGTTTTCTCTTTTACCCTTCCGATTCTCTCCCCCATCCCACCCGGGGGGCAGTGAGCGAGTGGCTGTGTGGGGCTTAGTTGCTGGCTGAGGTTAAACCACAACATGGACATACAGTATTGATTTTAAGTACTGGTGGTTACAGGCCCTCGAAGACACTGCTAGACACAATATTTCTCTGTAACAGGCAAAGAAGTCTTTAAGGACCTGGAAGAGAAGCTAGCTCTGCTTGGTAAGGAGACTAAATGAATGTGTTGAGAATCACACTTCTCCCCCTGCTGATGAAAATGTAGCTGCCAAAGCTGCAAAACTCTGCCTCCAACCCAATAGGTTGCCATTAATATCCGCTCCTTAAGGGTGCACAGCAGCACCAGCTTGGCACTCGGGCAAGCAGCCTATCCCAGAATGTGTTTTGACCCTTGATTAACATCAGATAGTTGGGAATCCCAAGGGGGGCCTGTCTGCACCGTGGGTGAGTGTCTCATATAGACATTGGGCATGAGATCAGCCCACACATGCCTTCTGTTGTTCCTGATTGCTGCAGAGTACTTGCACACTTGATAAAGTTATAAGCGACCAGTCAGAAGCCATCAGGAGAGATTTAAACCCTTCATCTCCTTCTAGAGGACTTACGCATTTGGCTGGCTGACAATGATCTGAAGTCAGATAACTGCCACAGTCCATCTGCAGTGCACCAATGTGGGTAAAATAATTTCCTAGCCACTGATTCTTCACCAGTGACCTCATATGGCTTCTGCTCAGTAACAGTAGAGCAGTAGTCCCATACCCTTCCCAAACATGCACTTCTGAGTTCCCTCCTGAGCCTAAGCATGGGATTAGGCTGCATGCCTGGCATCTGCTATGCTCCTCTTGATGGCATGGCCGAATGACCAGAACCTTTATTTATCCTTCTCCTTTTTTCTTTCATGACTTTTTTTTTTCTCTGATGCTGTATCTTCATCTTCCTCAGAGCAATTATGGTCCTACAAAAGCAGTATCTGTCCTCGTAATAGGACAACCCCTTATAAATCTGAGATAGCACTGCCTCTACCTGTTTTGGGGAACTGGTTATATCACTCCAAGAGGATGAATGTCACTTAATGTTCAAAACATTGCGTGTGCTCATCTGCACTTGTCTCAGCTACCTGTATCTGACTAAATTCCTGAATAGTCTTGTTGATGTTTTTCACTCACTTGAAAAAAAGTGGCTTGAAGAATATCCCTGAAGTATCAGTCACCTTTCTGCCTGTGATGGTCTTGCCTACACCAAATTACTCCATCAGTAAGAGTTAAGTGTTGACACCACAGGGCAACAGTCACTGTCTAACACAACTACAGGCTCACAAAATTGAGTCCAATGGTGATGAAAACATAGTGCTAGTTCATGGCTGAGGGCCTCCAACTTGCCCCACCACATCTGAAAGACTTTCACGTCTGGTTGTCCCATGTCCTAGAGTTTGCCTCCCAGACCCAGAACCACAGCCAAATCAGTCACAGTGGCAAGGGCTTCCAGTATTTCTCCATGCCAGGGGAAGACAGGCAGTATCAGTATTCTTGAGTGTTCTCCCAGAGTAGCTGCTGTAGGGTTAAGACCGCTTATCATCACTCATACTCCACCCTGTGACACCTTTTTTGAACATTGAATGAAGCAGAATCGGGCAGTTTAGACAGCAGCATTATGATGTCACTTGGAAATGCACAGGCAGAGGCAGAAGGCGGCTTCTTTAAATATGGGAGGCCTTATTGCAGCTGGCAGGAACATTAATATATCACCATCATCTGCCTGAAATGCAAAAGGATAGTGTGGTGCTTCATAGATGGGCTTATAGGCAAGGAAGCAAAGGTTTGTGGGAGGGCTTCTCTTTGGGCAGCTTCAATGCATATGCATGACAGGGACACTCAGGCCTTCAGACCAGGGGAGCTTCAGACTGCATGTAGTGGAGATGAGAAGCCTCAGCACTAACTGCCTCAATCACTGATCCAGTTATATTGTACCAAACTCTTCGCTTAAGCAGAAGTAGCCATAGTTTATTAGAGGAATAATTTGTAACCAGCTGCCAGTCTGACAGAATCTGACGGTAGTTAGATCAGAACACAAGCCTTACAAAAAATCCCTAGGGGTTGTGTTTGCTGGTGGGAATAGCAGAGAACCAGCAAGCTTGACTTCTGTCACCCAGGATCTTCTCAGCACTTGAGGCTCCTGTGACTTTTTGACAAGGGACATAATGATGTCAGGATACAGCAATCTGGCCTCTCTCATTCTGAAAACATGTCCACTCAAGAGGAATCTATAGCAAGAAGAGGAGTGCAAGTGTGTCCCCTTCCTTTGAACATCCAGTGGATGCAGAGGAAGATAAAATCAAGTATGTAGAAAAGCTTCTCCTATAGAATATGGTCCTTTGAGTTCCCTTTTAGTACAAAGAATCTTCTCAAATCCCTTAATTTGATTTTGATCTTTCTGTCATGGAAACCTCTTACACACTTCTAGGAAGTCCCACACAGTATGCTAGAGGCACTATTTTGTGGGTTGAGAAGTAGGAAGAGCACAGCTGAGGTAATCCCATATAAATGTCTGTCCTTCTAGGACCCAAAAATTTCAGCAATATTGAAAATCATAGATGCATACGATAATTTAGTTTGGAAGGCAAACTAGGATTGGGTTATTTGTGGACAGGTGAAGTCAAAGTCTTGAGTAGCTCCAAGGATGGAGATCACACAATCTCTCTAGGAAACCTGTTCCAGCATCTGACTACTCTCACTGTGAAATCTGATTTCTTTCAGTCCAGCTGGAATTTCCCTTGTTGTAACTTGTTTCTCATCCTTTTCCTGGGCAACTCTAAGAAGAGTCCAGCACAGACTTCTCTACAATCTCATTTTAGTTAATGGAAGACTTAAGTTGCCCATCCTTTTCCCCCAGCTAAACAAACCAGGCTCTCTACAATCTTACCTATAAAGTGGTTACCCTTCACTACCATGTGTTGCTGACTTACCTTGTTCTTGCTGTCCATCAGGACCAAGTTCTTTTCTGCAAGGCTGCCACTGAGCCAGTCAGTCCCCAGCCTGTGCTGTTGCATGGGGCTGTCGTGTTCCAAATGCAGAATGAAGCATTTGCCCTTACTGAACTTCAGGAAGCTTCTGCCTGACCATTCCCCCAGATTATCAAAGTCCCTCTGAATGACAGCTCTGTTCTTCAGTGTTTCAAGTGCTCTACACAATTTACCATCATCTGCAAACTCAGCAAGAGTTCATTCTGACCCATTGCTGAGGTCATTAATGAAAATATTACATAGCATCTGCCCCATTATTGACCCTCAAGGATCATAGCTGGTAACTGTCTGTCAACTAGTCTTTGAACAGCTGAAACCTAAACTGAACTCAGCAGTCTGGGTAGTTTTTCCACATGGTTTTTAAGTCATCCATCCAAACCATATTTCTCTATAAAGATGTTATTAGAAACTGTCGAAAGCCTCACTGAAGTCAAGGTGAGCAACATCTAGTGCTCTCCCCTCATCCATAGTCAGTTATATATCATCGAAGAAAGCAATCAGTTTTGTTGGGATAACTTGTCCTTGGTAAATCCGTGCTGACTGTTCCCAGTGACCTTGTTCTTCCTATGCCTGGGCATGGCTTCCAGGACAGTTTGCTCTATAATCTTTCCAGAGACTGAGAACAGACCTGCAGTTCCCTGGATCTTTTTTCCCCCTTTTCTTAAAAAAACAGGTGTGCCACTTGCCTTTTTGCAATCTTAAGGAACTTCTTTGATCACCATGAGCTTTCAAAGATGATAGAGAGTAGCCTTGCAAAGACATCGGTCAGCCTGCTCAGCAGTGTCGGAAGTACCCCATCAGGACCCACAGGCTGTGTATGTTTACTTTGCTTAAGTGGTCCTTATCTCAGTCTTCCTCTGCTGTGGATAATGCTACTTCCCCACCTTCCTCCCCAGACTCTGCCCTGGGCACAACTCTCTGGGAAGACTCAGAGAAGAATTTGCCAGTAAAATGAGGCTTTCCCGATATATTGGCAGTTCTAATTTCAGGCTAGTTTTGGCCTTCCTCATCCTTTCTGAATGCTGCTCTTCTGTATTCTCCCTGGATTGTTTGTCCCCATTTTCACCTTCCGTATGTTTCCTTTTCTTGTTTGGGCTCAGTCAGAAATTCCCACTGCAGCCAGGCCACCCTCCTGCTGCACTTGCTCATTTTCCTGTGAATTGGAATGGACCATTCTTGGGCTTTAAGAGGCTGTCTTGGAATACCAGCCAGCTCTCCCAGGGCCCTTTGCCCTGGTAGGCTGCCTCCCAAGCAATTCTTCTATCAGTTCCCTGAACAAGCTGAAATATATTTTCATGATGCGCAGGGTGGTAATGTTGCTGCTTGCCTTCACATCACTTGGGAACTTGCATGCTACCACCTTATAATCACTGCAGCTTTCATTGTAAAACTGCTTTCGTTTTCCTGATCATTTGTTCTCTACCCTTGAGCAGCATACAAAGCAGAGCATGTTTTCTGTTGGCTTGTCCAACACATCCATGAATAAATTATCCCTAGCAATTCCAGAAACTTCCTGAATTGCTTGTGTCCAGCAATGTTCCCCTCCAAGCATATGCTGAGTTGCTCCCCAGCTAGTCAGTCCCTAGCCTGTATTGTTGCAAGAGGTTATTCCTTGCTGGATGCAGGACTTTGCATTTGTTCTTATTGGATTTCATAAGGTTCCCATTGGCTTAGTCCTCCAGCCTGCATAGGCCCCTCTGAAAAGCAAACACTTTTGCTTCAGAGATACGTGCTTTCCTACTCACATGGTACAGGAATGTTCTACTAGCCATGGCTACTGCCTCCCTTCACACGCACATATAACCTGCTGTCACCTTCCTTCCAAAGCAGTTGAAATGAAGACGATGGTAAGGCAATTCCATATGTTCTGATTACATATGACCTCATTAGTACACTTCTTCCTGAAAAAAACCTCTTCAGATAATGAAATCTTGTTCTGGAACAAGTAAGTCTTTATTTTATGAAAAAGCAGTATAGGGGAAGGGGATTTCACTTTAGCAATTTTTTATTGTTTTGTTTTTCTGAGAGAAAAAGAAAAGGAAAACAGCAAAATGACAAGGAAAAATGAAACAAAAGAAAAGCAATTGCTGTATTTCAAAGCCAGTGAAAATTAGACTAAGCAGTAGTAGAAGCCAAATGGAAATCATAATTCTTCTATTTCCCTGGCTGCTCAGACATGTGTAATGGGTTTGGCAAAGTGTCAAGGAAAACAGGGGCCAAGCTGCGGTGTGTTTAGAAGAATCGAAAGGCTGCTTATTAAGAGAGGCAGATTTCAGCACAGCTCAGAGGAGAAAAGTCTGACGCTCATCTGCAGCTTATTCCTTATGAAGAGGACAGAGGAGGGTAAAACACATACAATGCAAGGACTCTTTTCAGCTTTGGAAGGAAAACAAAGGCAATAGTGCAGTCTTGCTAGGTGCATTTTGTTTCTTTTCATTTAGCGTAGTGTGCTTTAAGCCAGAAGTACAAGGCAAAATTAAAAGCAGGAGCAGGATAACTAGCTTTAACAGCTGTAAAACCTAGACTCAGCTAGGTCATGGTGAAACACAGCCCATGTAATAGCACCCAAAACAAAAGTCAGAAAACCCACTGAGTCCCATTCTCTCACAGAAGGTACCTGTCAGAAATTAAATTGGCAGAAGTTGCCAGGTCTTTCATGGTGCTTACATACTCCAAGCAAAGGAACTGACAGAAAGTTAACATATTTCACTTTCTTTTTGAGAGAATTCCCAGGCTGATAGCTTTGCTCTTGTTTTTTGGTCAGGAGGGTCTGAGTCCCAGTGCCTCATCATCGATGTAGTTTTAGCTTCAGGAGTAGAGGGACAGTGTTTTTTGTGGTCTGTCATAGAGCCTCCTTCCACTTTTTCCAAGATTATTTCACAATGGAATAGTGTTGTCTTTGTGCACTCTTGTCATGAAAGGATGCTGCAAATGTCAAAAGGCACTTGAAGAAAGTGACAGAAATGACCCAGTAGCAGGAAAAAAACAAACTTTCACAATGGGAATCTTAAGGAGCTGAACAAATCTGTTTTACCAGAGAAGGCAAAGATCCAGAAGGAGCTTCCCACTTGGGAAATCTCTTGTTGCATACCTTGTTGCACAAAACTGAGGTGATATACTAGGGGAAGGATGATGGTTTATCTAATTACTCCACTCTTTCATTCACACACCTGGGGTGACAGTGGGTCAGTCAATGACATGTTCTTAGGATCATTTCATAAGGGTGTTCATGCATGGAAAAAAGTTCTCATGATGGAGCTAAATAGGAAGTACCATCTGGAATAGATTAACTTCGGAGGTTGAAGGTAACATTACCATTTTCTAGTGATGATGTCAGCTAAACATTAAAGTAGCTTACTGGGCAAAGAAGTGCGATTGTCTTTGCTTGGGCTCTTTCGAGTCAGATGAGATACATTTTAGAAAGATGTCCTATTTGTTTGGGTTTTTTTTTTCTAACCCACTTTGAGGGGAGAAAAAATCTGAGTATTTCAGAGGTCAGAATAAATGGTCAAAGGAGTAGTCCTTCAGTGCTTAGAAGATGGAAACCTAGGGTCCATACCAAATCACTTAGTTCTATTTTTAGAAGTCAGCTTAGAATTGTCACCAAGAGCATAGTCAGGAACAGGTACGGAGCAGTCCATGCAGCGAAGCAGTGACTTCTGGCTGGCCCTGGACAGGACATACAGATTGGGACACTGGGTCAACACAGACCATGTCTGTTCTCTGTAATGTTCTTGTTTGTCAGGCTCTGTAACACCACAGCCTGGACCCCATTCCGTCCTACTGTTTTCTAATGTCTTCCACCATTTTTGTCTTGAGTTCTTCTCTTCTTCCGAACCTGCACATCTGAGAGACTTTACACAAAACTGATATGTTTAGTTTAAGCCCTCTATGGTATTTTAAGAAGGCAGCTCCTGACCACTGTTCTGTCAGAGTGAGGGAAAGTCTTCTGTTTCAAAAGCATTGCCATTTGAGTATGAAGAAAACTGTTGTCTTGGTATAAGAAAAATTGCAGGAGTTTGCAAATGAGTTGCTGAACACTTACAAAGAGGAGAAAGGAGGAGGAAAACATAGATATTGTCTTTCCCTTTATGCCCTCCTTCCCTTCCTCTCCTCCCTCCCCTTCTCCTTTCCTCTCTTTTGGATTTTCTGGTATATAAATAGCTTTTATTATGAACTTTACTGAGAACGTTAAAGTTGCTCTTGTACCTTGCTTGACACATAACAACCTTCCAACAGAAAAGACTGC
This sequence comes from Pygoscelis adeliae, assembly GCF_000699105.1. Classification (NCBI taxonomy): domain Eukaryota; kingdom Metazoa; phylum Chordata; class Aves; order Sphenisciformes; family Spheniscidae; genus Pygoscelis; species Pygoscelis adeliae. The sequence goes on from NW_008825609.1 coordinate 26,834, forward strand.
AAAACCCACAGGAAACTGAGGGGGTATTGGGGCTTGCCTTTACATTTGAAGTTCCGATCTCTGTTCTTGTAATATGTCGTTTGTGAGTACCTTTATTTAATGAGAAGACAACTCATGTTTGGGAGTGACCTCAGAGGTGAAGTCCTGTGCAGAGGGTGTTACGCTGGTCTGTTCTCAAGGTGTGAGAAGGATATGAGGCAACTGCAGCAAGGTCTGCAGCAGAGAGAAAAGGTCACTTGTTCCTTACCGACGGCACTAGAAACTGCTGCTACCTGGGAATCTGACAAGTCTGCTAAACTACGAATCGAAGTATAAGAAAGGCCAGCTGAAGACCCTTGAGCAGTTTTCTGCTGTAGCCCCTTCACAAAACTCCAGCAGCTGAAAAGAAGCCTAACTGAACTACTTCCCTAAAGAAGAGAATTGCCAGCACTGAAGAGCCTGCTGTGACCCAGCTACTCCTGGCTCTGCAATGGCCTCCAGAGGATCTACCACTGAGTCCCTTGCAGGCTGCTTTAACCATAGGCTGAGATTTTGTGAATCAGCATATAAGTTTCTGAAACTCACTTTTATTCCATTGCCTCTTCACTGTGTGAGCTCAGTTTGGGGTGAACAGGAAAGCCAGCTTCTTAAATAGAAGAGAACCAAACAGAGAAATCTAGGACCTCTTGGTCTACAGAAGGCACTATTTCTACCTTACCTATCTCTTTTCTTAAACTACATCCAGTCTCCCATTTGCATCCACTGCAAAGAAGGATTCCTGGTGTAAAACCAAGCAGTGCTAGGTGGCCCATGTTCATGCCACTGAGGGCTAGCCCCAGCTGCAGTGCACTGGCCATAGCCACACTGCATAGCACCTGTCTCTGGCCCGTGTACCTCTCACCTGCCTGTGCTGGCATGTGACTGCACCACAGCATTTCATAAAAGACCCTTGGTCACTCCCGTGACAAGGCACTACCCACCTGTACTGCACCTACTTTTGGTGCTTCTGACAATGCTGTATTTGCTTTTTGGACCAGGTCACCTCTCCTGTGTGGATTCTTCTTTGACCTGGGCAAAAGCAGACATCACCTGCTCAATGCATCATACTAGGTGGCTGAATAATTTGTCTGTGGACAAGAACAAGACTGCTATCAGAAACAGGGGATGTCAGACCAGATCACTGAAATTAAATGACATACAGCCTCATTCCCCACCCCCACCAGTCCAGTTTATTCTGCATAGGTAACCTGCAAAAAATAGACTTTTACAAATGTTCCTGAATGTCATCTCTCTTATTAATAAGCTGGACTGCAACTCCATCTCCAGACATTCACCCAGGTTTGTCAGCACGGAATATCCTGGCTCAGAGCTGATAATTCTGTGATGAGAGATGAGGTGGAAAAATGCAAGGTGAATCTGAAGGAGGAATCATTTTGGGGGACTAAACGATAATCCTCTTTGTTTGTGTATTTCTCAGATCCAAATTCTGCATGTGCATAATTTACCTGAATACAAGGAGGCAGCCAGAGAAAGGAAGAAATAAATAATTTACATTAATAAACAACAATCACTGATCATCTTAAATATCCTTCCTCATGCACACAGTCACAGAATGGATTTATTCAAAACCAATTCAAGGCCTGGCACAAATTCTTATTTATCACTCTGAGGGCTTTCCCCTCTCCCCCAGGCTGTAACAAAAGTCTGCTTGGTGGGGAGCTACTGTTTATATCCAGTGTGTGCTGGGCATCGTCCTCTAAATCCATGCTTACACAAAAGAATCTCCACAGTCTGGAACCCTTGAACTTTGTGTTTATTCTAAACACACACACAACTATTTACACTGGAGAAATCCTTTAGAAGACAACAGCCACAGGTAACATAGCGCTTTAGTATGGATGGGCAGGGGAGAAGGTATAGAGTCTAAATGCATGCTGGTTTTTCCTGTAGTTTCTGAGTGCTATAAAAATGTTTGGGGTGTACTCGAATGGAAATGTGCAATGCTATTCTGTAGTATATCTTGAGCGAGAAGAGCTAGAGGGCCATTAGGGCTGGTAACAGAGCGCTGTCTCGGCTGTAGACTTCTCTCCAGCTGAATTTGCTAGTGCTCTTTGATAGAATCACCACTTCAGATATAATGTACAATTTTCACCTGCAGGTTTTGTTCTGTTGTTTTTTCTTTTTTTTTCTTTGCTTTCCTTCCTTCCTTCCCTCTCCCTAATGGAAAAAGACACATTTGTCTCTGTCTAAAATTAGTATATTGTCTGTGTGTTTCCTTCCTCTCTCCCTGCTTAAAATCTGCATTCTCAAATTAGGACTGGCATGATCTAATTAAGACAGACATAAGAGAGAGAGAATGCTCCAGAGGAAGGCTAGAATAGGAGTAACAGGAGGAGAATTGTGATTTTTTTTTTTTATTCCTGCTCAGGCATAATCTTAAAGACATGAAGCAACACACATGCCTACTCAAACAAGTTGTTAGCAAACTAATCGTGCATTACAAGACAGCAGAGCCACACTGTGCTCATTATACACTGTTTAAAGGCGGTTTTAATGCATTCAGAAGGCAAATCAAACATGCCTAGACATAAGGTTGAACGGGGAAGATTGCCTCTTTCCTTTTAAGAGGCATAGGAGAAGTCATTTGCTTTAGCATCAGTCAGTCTTCATGAAAGACCGGAATACTGAGCCTGAATTGCCTATCTGCTCAACTCAAAGAGGCCTTTGAATAAGACACTCCTTGTCTCAGTTCTCTAGAAAAGAACAGGAAGAAGGACTTTCTCAAGCAATCCATCCTTGTGCCTAGATAAAGTGGCAGGCAACAAATAGCTAAAGGCAGTTCGCCATGCTGGTAATGGATATTTGCAACAAAAAACAACTTCAAGGTGAACAGAAGTAGGAGATAGTTTAAATAGTATATCCAGGGAGAACTTCCATCATTATTAAACATACACTCAACATGTATGGGAAGTGGAGGGCTGGATTGGCTGTGTATGTGGTTATATCACATGTATGAATATTTATGATAAGAGGCTGAAAGACAGGTCTTTTATCTCAGAAGATACTTCTATTCTAATACTAATAGCCTGCATACATGAGACTCAAACAGATTTGTCCATGGACTTCATGTCCAGCCCTTGTGATTACAGCTATTCTGCTCATTTCAGCAGCATGACATTAATTTTGC
>NW_008825609.1:30014-36772 GCF_000699105.1 Pygoscelis adeliae
GTACTAAAACTACTTCAGCCATAAGAAGTTTTAGAATTTCTTTGAAAAAAAATTTAAATTTATCATAGCTGTTTTGCAAGCATTTGATAAGTGAGATCCAGTTTTTGCCATTCCAGGTAGCATTGTGATCCTACACAAGGATGTTCATAATCAAAGAGCTCAGCTTTATTCCATTAAATTCAGTCATGAAAGAACTAGAAATTTCACTGTAAAATGTGGCTCCCTTAGATATCTTTCTACATATTCTTTGCTGTATGGCTGCTGCTTTTGTAGTATACTCAATGGAGACTACAAAGATCCCAATGAGTGTTCCTGTAAACTGTATGATAAGGTGTGATTTGTCCCTGTAAATGTAGGTATTTAATGCTGTTTTAGACATACTAGGGCATGAAAAACTTTTTTTTTTAATATGTATTTTTTAAATCAGACTGTCTTCTATCCAAATATCCACATCCCCACAACATTGGAATATGTAGGTTGTCTTTTACATAAGGTGCTCCATGCAAACATCTGTGCTTACAAAGGCATTTGCATTCCAGTTTCTTTATACACCATGGACAAAGCACATGCGACAGCTAGACATCTTATGCTGTGGTTTTCCCGTCTGTATATGCACTGCTAGTCAGGCCATGACCATGACTAGTCTAGACAGACCTTGTCAGAAACAGTGAGATGGGAGATGAACTGGAGATAGAATTGCTGGGAGAGGGGTGAGCAGGGCTGTGTTCATCCTGCCTCAGTGTCCCTTCACAGCCTTTCCCTGGTATCCCAGCTCATCATCTGTGGGAGTAATTCGTCTCCCTTGGCCTGATCAACCTGAGATTGGCCATGTAAAGCTACATCATGCAGGTCATTGACTGATTTCTTGTGTCTCCTGCAGAGGCATGAAGAAAGGGTAAATACCAGGTGCTTGGTATCCTTTCTTGCACATGCACCTCTACTTTCAGACCTGCCTTGCAGGAACCACTCCTTTCTGTTTACACAGAGGGGGCCTTTTGTATGGGAGGAGGAAAGCTGTTGTTGCTTTGATGGCCACTCAGAGGGAACTAGTACACCTGTGAGGAAGAGCCAAGGGAGAAACCTAAGAGCCTGCGCTTGCTCAGCCTGTGCTGTGCATGTCTCCCTGAGGAAGCTATGAGTGAGCTGAATTGTTTCATCTGAGATACAGCCATCCACCATGCTTCCTGCCCTGTAAACAAAGGAGTAAGATACTTGTCCAGGGCTGAAAAATACTGAAAGTAAACATAGATGCCTACATCAGACACTTAACATATAGAATAGAATATAATGGTTCCAGTTGGAAGGGACCTACAACGATCATCTAGTCCAACTGCCTAAATATGGAAGCCTGCAAGACAGACTTCCCTCAAGCATTGTGTGTGTGGCTTCCAGTTTTACCTGGTGTTCCCTAGAGCTGAGAAGTGCTTATGGCTTCGCAGACTGTGATGCAAGTGGAAGTAGTCTGTACACAAAGACTGGACTTGCACCCACTGTCTCTGCTCCACTGAATTGCATTCTCCAGTCTCTGTCATTGTCACCATGCATTGAATAGAGTACCATTAAAATACTTGAAGTACTTATATATTTCCTTAAATAACAGAGAAACACTGCAGCACTTTGTGTATTATCTGTTTCCTGATAGCAGGAGGCAAAACCATTTCATGGCAGCCTCCAGGGGCAGAGGAGGGTTCTTTATAACAAACCTGACAAGGGCACTGCTTCCCCACCTGATTCCCAGCCCTCAGTGCAAACCTGAGTGCGGATCAACCACCACTCCATTACAATGCTGTTCCACTGCACACCCTCTCATGATTGACGGTGGATATCTTACTTGTCAGTACAAATATTCAGAGAGACCACATGATTGATGTCCACGGCCTAAAAAGATTCACTACATTTGTTTTGTCCATTACATTGTTAAATTTGAGAAGTTTCCATCAGATTAACAATTTCAGTCAGAAAATTGGATATGTCCTGTTCTCTCCCCTTCCCTTCCCCCTAGATGAGTTTTTAGCATAACAATCTAACTAAATTGCACTAAAAAAAAAGAAAAGAAGAAAAAGACAAAGTAGACATATTTTTAAACTTTTCTGATTCCCTTAAACTTTAGCTTTAGCTTAAGGGACCCAGGCTGCCTTTCAGTCCCCTCCATGCTGGCAGAGATCCACAAGGTTTTCTCTACAGAGCAGATTATAGGCAACTGTGCAGTGTGAGTAAATTTGGAATGAGCCTGCTATTGTGATTATCAGCACTCCTAGAAGTCCCAGCCAGCATCAGAGCTCAACAGTATACAAACATGTGGTAAGACTATTTTCCCTCACAGGACTTGGCCCATCATCACCACGATCCCTGCAACAAAAACCTCAGCTGTGTCATTTGCACCAGGCTCCTAGAGCCTATCTGTGGTGCATGGCTGCTGGTCCAGCTATAGATTTAATTTTTACTGATGATCTCTGGGACTGCCAAGGCCTAGATAAAACTGTACTGGCAACTCACTCACTCTGAACACACACATCTGCAGTTCTCTACCCCCAACCCAGATAGCAGGCTCAAGCCCAGCAGGCAATGTTCCCAGTCTCAGTTATCTTCATGCCAGTCCCATGATATGCTAAGCAAAGCCCAGTTTCTTTTCCCATCCCTCATTCTTTTATCTTTGCAGAGGGTGCTGCCTGAACCCCTCCAGCTAAAGTTCTTCACCTTTGTAGAAACAAATGCACCTGCTCAAGCACCCACTCAGTACTAGCACAAGCTTCCCCCATTCTTGAGACAGTCATTCTGCATCAGTTCAGGCTGGAAGGGTGGCCCGTAGTGTGTGCTAGAGACAATAAGCACCATCTTTTGGGTACACTGCATGCAGCACTATTTGAGCCACCTTTTGGATCTGCAAGAGACAGAAGAGGGGCTTGAGTTATTTTATCTAACACAGTATATCTGCTCCAGCAATTTGATGGTAAACCACCATTCAGCAGCGTGAGTTTAAATAGTTTGCACTGAAACACAGTCTGTTCATGTGACTGTGACTCCTTTTTTTTTCCAAGATGATAAGGTGGTGGAAAAACGTGTCAAAATAGTAGCCTGTTGAAAAGGCTGAAAATCAGTTGATCTGCATTTAAATTTCAGATTACAAAAGTGCACTTGGTACTGTGGGTTGTTGTGTGGTAATATCTGGTTTCTAAAAATCCAGGCATTACAAATTTTAGACATTTATCAAACAGCTCAGAGTCATTAGGTACTGCGGATACTTTTAATGAGAGACAGGTTAAATAGTACAAGAAGGTTAACATAATATGCGATCCTTGGCATAAACATTTCTTAAAAGTATTGTGCATATCCACTATGGGCAACATCTTTCCTGAATGGTTGTGAGGGTGGGAGGTACCTCTGTAGTCACAGAAGATTGTCACTCCATCGCAGACAGTGAAAAAACATGATCCTTCTCTTCCTGGAAAGAGGGAAGTTATGAAGTGTTGTTTGGGGCAAAAGGGACCTGGACACCAGGCAGGTACAGCAAGTGTAGTAGCTAACACAGCCAACACTAGTGGCAGCTGTTATGCAAATGTCTCAGGGGAGACTCCCAGGTCCTGGTGACCACAAATGGCACCATGAAGACACCTGAGCTTCTGTGGTTAGTGTGGTTAATTGATTTGTAATAAGTTCTACTATATTACTTTCCTGTTTGATTGACAGATAGGTTTGGTTAGAAGAGGATCATTTAGAGAGCCATCCTTTTCACCAGATGATGGAACAAGCTACTTGGGTCTTGTATTTCAAGCAGTTTGATGTTGAATGCATCCGAATTTGGTTGCTTTCTTTGGCTTTGGGTGATCACTGAGCAACATGTTCTCTGGCAGCTATGAAGCTGGTTGGTTGCCCAGAGAAGTTGTGGATGCCCCATCCCTGGAAGTGTTCAAGGTCAGGTTGGATGGGGCTTTGAGAAACCTGATCTAGTGAAAGATGTCCCTGCCCATGGCAGGGGGGGGTTGGACTAGATGATCCTTAAAGGTCCCTTCTGACACAAACCACTCTATGATTCTGCGATTCTATGATTAGCTCAGTCACACAGTACGGGTCCCCTGATCAACCAGTCCCTCATAGGAAACTCAAGACAAAAAAAAGAAAACAAGTGCCTAACGAACTGAACAAAATGGGTGTCTGTTCTGTGCTAGTCACCTGAGTGCGGTGGGAGTACACACAGATGGGGGAAAATGTGTTTGCAGAGGGCATGGGGAAACTCAGATAGCAGTAACTGAAAGAGGAAATGGCTGAAATGCATGTGCATACTCTTCTTGCTTCCATTTCAAATGCTTCTTTCTTCACAGGGAAAGGGGAGTTTGAGCAGAGCCCTCCATGCTGAGCTGCTAAATGAATTTTTCCTCATGAAAGCTGGGGGAGAGAATGAGGCTGTTACTGACTCCCATCCTCATCTATTGGAGTGTAATTGTGCCCAGGGCCAGGCAGCTGCTGCCTCCTGCCCCTAAATGGAAAGGAAGCAGTGCTTGTATTTTTAAGGAGGATTTTGACTGAAGCAAAATAAAGCAGTCGCAAAACATACAAACAGAGGTAAATGAGAAAGCTCTTGATTCTTTTCCTCACATTGGAAGGACAAGGAAAAGCTCAGAGACAGACACCCAGTCACAGCTCAGCCTTGCTGGGAAAAGACTTAGTGGGGCAGGAGAAGTTGGGATCAGCTGGAGACAGGAAGGCTAAAAAAATAATAAAGTCAGCAGACCAGGCACTAATTACCTGTTGGGGGAAGGGGAGGGCATATGTCCCATTTCTTCTCACTTTTAGTCATCCGTGGGGTCTGCCTGTGCCTTTCTTCTGCTCTGAGGTTTGACCAAGTAGTGTCATCAGGATATCACACTTTTCCGTATTGACCGGATTAGCAGTCTCCATGAACAAGTATCCATTCCTAAAAGTGCCACATGTCTCAGTAAAGCTCTATTTAAACTACTCCTACAAAACATTTCAGTTTCTGTGCTGTGTCACCTTGTGCCATGTGTCCATGCTATAGAGGCTTTGAAGCACTCTGGGAATGTGCTAGCTGTGCCTGATCCAATGTTTGTTTCACTCTGTGGCTCATCTGTCACTCCTGGTTCGTCTGCCTCTCACCCCAGACTGAGGCTCTGCCCCTTCCTGCTCTCTTTAATTCTTATCTAACACAAACAGTGAAGTGTGACCCTGAGGCCATGGAATTCAGCTTCATAACACTGACCCTAAACCAGGAGTGTCCTGAGCTACGGCAAGCTGTGACAAAATGCCATGGACATCTTCATGATATGGTATTGTAAGCAGATAATCAAATTGCAGCTTAAACTTGCATCACCTCCCAGTGTGATTGAAGCTGACAAGACTATGACCAAGGCAATGGCCCTGTATTATTGACAGCATAAAAATGGCCAACGCGAATATGCTTCTTGCAAGTATGCACAAGGCTTAAGACTTTCCTGTATCCAATGTAACCCATCATTTTTGTGGGTAGCTTCTGCTCCCACAGAGGGGCAGGGGAGCTATTTGCTAGATACCTGGTGCCACTTTTTGCTGTGGGCTGCCAGTGGTAGGAAGTCTCAGCAGTGGTGTGAGAGTGCTGAGGAAGGCATGGGACTACGAGGATCCAAGTGGTCACTGGTGACCCTGGGGAAGGTTGGCCAGGTATTTGCATGTCTGTCTTGCACACAGGAGTGGAAATCATGGAGAGGTTTCATTTAATGCTCTGAAGCTGTCAGAGTTGCTGGCACTTAGGAGCACTATCTCAGTTTCTCTCTTAGCAGCAGGGAAGGATGTAAGCAGGTGAAAGACTCTTCATTTAAGAGGAGAGACTCTTCCTCGTTAAGAGGAAAGACTCTTCATTTAAGGAGGCTGAGGCAAGACTTCATCGCTCTCTACAACTACCTGAAAGGAGGTTTTGTTGGTCCTCCAAGGACCAACCAAGGACCAACTTGTTGGCCCACACCAAGGTGGGTGTCGGTCTCTTCTCCCAAGTAACTGGCGAAAGGATGAGAGGAAATGGCCTCAAGTTGCGCCAGGGGAGGTTTAGATTGGATGTGAGGAAAAATTTCTTTACTGAAAGAGTAGTTAAACATTGGAACAGGCTGCCCAGGGAAGTGGTTGAGTCACCATCCCTGGAAGTATTTAAAAGACGGGTAGATGAGGTGCTTAGGGACATGGTTTAGTGGGCATGGTGATGTTGGGTTGACGGTTGGACTCGATGATCTTGGAGGTCTCTTCCAACCTTAATGATTCTATGATTCTATGAGACTAAGAAAGGAAATGAGGAAATGATGTCTGCTATGGCTTGGTAAAAAGTAAACCAATAATCGATTTCTGGTGGTATAAAAGTCCAACTGTACAACCTTTTCTGCTCTTATTTATCAGCACTGTTGAATGAGGAATCAAGCTTTTCACTGATGTCATTTAATAAGGTAACACAATGCAAACTCTTTAGTAAAGAGTTTTAAATAAAATATGAACACCTCCTAGCAAAGTGGGCTGCCCTGATAATTACAGAAATTGACTTATTGGCACATACATTTTTTGCACCAACAGTATGCCATTTATTTTTTCAAATCCAAGAAACACAGGCTGTTTAAAAACAGAGAGCCAAATTCCCCTTTTCAAGGAGCTGGAGACAATTTCTTGCTCATGAATTGGCGGGGCCCATCGAGAGGGCTTTAAACTAGGTTTGAAGGGGGAAGGGGATAAAACCAGGCTCACTAGAGATGAGCCTAGGGGTGGCATGCCCATGCTGGGGGCGAAAT
>NW_008825609.1:39278-41850 GCF_000699105.1 Pygoscelis adeliae
AGCCTGGAGAAAAGGAGGCTGAGGGGAGACCTCATTGCTCTCTACAACTACCTGAAAGGAGGCTGTAGCGAGGTGGGTGTTGGTCTCTTCTCCCAAGTAACTGGCGAAAGGACGAGAGGAAATGGCCTCAAGTTGCGCCAGGGGAGGTTTAGATTGGACGTGAGGAAAAATTTCTTTACTGAAAGAGTGGTTAAACATTGGAACAGGCTGCCCAGGGAAGTGGTTGAGTCACCATCCCTGGAGGTATTTAAAAGACGGGTAGACGAGGCGCTTAGGGACATGGTTTAGTGGGCATGGTGGTGTTGGGTTGACAGTTGGACTCGATGATCTTAGAGGTCTTTTCCAACCTGAATGATTCTGTGATTCTAAGAGGATTTCTCATGTTTCTTTTTATTACATGTCATTTATCCACTTGCCCTGAGCAAGGAAGCTGGAAGTCTGATCACCTCAAAAATGTCTAAAAAGGGAGAGGCTTTAGCCCCACAGAGAAGTGGATCCTTCTCCATGCTCCATGATTTGTGCTTCTCCCTGTCAAAGTGGTGGGTGTAGTGGGTTGAGAAGAGGTTGCCCAATATCAGCTAAAGCTGTTCCAAGGCAGCTTAAGTTAAGGGTGGTAGTCAGGTATGTGTGGAATTGTCAACCTCACTGAGATCAACACCAGCTTCTGTATCCTCCTCTTTAGCAGCAAAATGTTTGTGGCCCATCACCACGCAAGGTTTCCCCACCATTCTGCCGTGTTCCCAGCCTACCACAACAATTTTCTGTGAGAGTAGAACAAAAAAAAAAATTGTTCTTGCAAGTTCTTGCATATTACATGGCAACACTGCAGACCAGTTTGGTAGTGTAAGAAATAGTGAGGTGGATTTGGGGTGCCTAAACTATTATGAAAATTACTTGTCCTAAATATTAATATTGCTAGAAAACCCTATGCCTATGAAAAAAAATATGTGGAAGTCCTTCTGATGATCTTTGAATATAAGATTATTTCTTACTGGGAATTCTGCGCTGAAAAATAAATAACTATGGAGGTCTACATAACTGCTTCCCTTTATACTTTGATATCAGACGTGTCCTAAGAGGGAGGCTATCTCATTTCTGTCCTGGCAAAACCAACATCTCCTCTCCCTTCACTCTTTCATTTCTGTGGCCTTTTGGTTGACATCTCATTTTCAGGCACAGAGCCTACTAATAGCAAAAGCTTGAAACAAATAAAAAAAAAGACACTGTTATGCCCTGCACGTAGGACCGGAGCCTGGAGCTTCTCTAGCTTATCTCTCTGCAGGCTCCTGGAGGGGCTGCTGGACTAATACCCTCACTGCCAGGGCTGTGGCTTCCTTCTGTGTTCTGGGCTTTGATAGCTCTAACAGGAACGTGGGGAGACTGCCAGCATCCCCTACAGAGGCTAGGACTACACATGAAGTGGCTTCAAAGTTTTAGGTCTCTTCCCAGTATGTGCTTTCTCCTGATGCATTTGTGACCTCTCCTGCCAGACCAACATCCACATTCTGAATTCTTGGTCTAACTAGGTAATTCCTTACCTTCCTCCTACCACTACCTTTGTTTGAAAGGTCTGCTGCTGCCATCAGTGGATGCCTCTGTGACCAGAATGGACTGACTTACCTTGCTTTTTACATTCGGATGCACTTCTGTCTTTCTTTTGCTTTCCTGCTTCTGACTTGTGAGGAACTACCGGTTACAGGCCAACTTTATCTATCCTGTTCTTCATCTGGCCTTCAAACACTTAGCATTTGGAAAGAGCTAGATTCTGACCTTTCTCTACAGATCCCAGTTCTGCCTGACTGAGGAAGATGGGAATTAAACAAACAAACAAAAAAATCAAATAATGAACAGATTCAAGCCAGCTTTGTCTTATCTCATGGCACAAAAAACTCAGTGGGCTTCATATTCCAGCCTTTTTCTAGCTCTGCATGATTACTTAAATGTAAGAAGACTTACTTGCTTGAGCAAAATCTTCTGAAAAATTCTGTGCCATTCTCTTCTTTCACAAGACAGGCCTTGTCTTCTTTCACATCCCCACAGTATGAATGTAACACACAGGTCAAAGTATTTCCAGAAGATGCATTTAGACCAGCAGAGCACTGGAAAAACCTTAGGGACAGATTCTGTGTCTTGCTGCAAAAGCATGGTCCAGGAGAAGACAGAATAAAATAGTGGTGAGTAGGAGTATTCTCCCTGCCTCTAGCATATTTGAAAAGTCATGACAGTCAGGTAAAGTCCTCGGTGACTGGAAAAAGGGAAACATTGCATCCATTTTTAAAAAGGGTAGGAAGGAGGACCCTGGGAACTATCAACCTGTCAGCCTCACCTCTGTGCCTGGGAAGATCATGGAATAGATCCTCCTGGAAGCTATGCTAAGGCACATGGAGGACAGGGAGGTGATTCGAGACAGTCAGCATGGCTTCACCGAGGGCAAGTCCTGCCTGACTAACCTAGTGGCCTTCTATGATGGAGTGACTACATCAGTGGACAAGGGAAGAGCTACGGATGTCATCTATCTGGACTTCTGGCCTTTGATACGGTTCCCCCACAACATCCTTCTCTCTAAACTGGA
>NW_008825609.1:42970-50873 GCF_000699105.1 Pygoscelis adeliae
GCGTTAGAAACAACAGCAGCAGCTGCTGGCTTTCTCTCTCTTTTGGAAATGGGAACAAGTTGATACAGCTTTAAAGGAAGACACCATCCAAGAACAGGTGTCAAAGAGCTTTAAGATTGCCTATCTAATTCCAGCTGACTAAGATGATGTTCAAACTCAGTCCACTTCAAAGCCATTTTAACTTCTTTCAAACTTCTTTCACACTATTCCTTGCCCAAATTACTTGGGTGAAAACAGTCAGAAAGAGTTTATGTTTGTGTTTTTTTTTAATGCAGATATATTTCTTTCTCCAGTCCTTGGAGGATTCTAACTCTTTGTGAGAATTAGTCTGAAAAATTGAAAATTTTCACTTTTATTTTCTTGTAAGAGAATCATATGCTCTTACAGCAAAATAATTTTGAAGAAACATGGACTTATTACTGTAATCCACCAGCCCTAGTATAATATTATCTCACCCATTTAAATCCTTTCCCAAAAACATCAGCGTAAACAAGGGATCATCAGCTTCAAGTATTTCTTTTAGATCTGCAATACCAAGTCATTCCTGTGCATTCCTGTGTTATTCCTTCCAATAATCTAAAGCAATTCATTTCTGTGAACTTCAGCTTTTCTCCAGACTTTATCACCAAAGATTGAGATCAACTGCATGAAGGCACTTAGAGGATGCAGTCAGTCCCTTTTCCTCAAGGACACCATACAGCAACGGCCCAAATAGCAACAGTTACATTGCATACAACTACAAAGCAAAACCTGTACAAAGCTGCATACCTGGTAAATGGAGCATGGCACAAGCAGCTAGAAATTGTTTTTTCTAACAACTAAAGAGTAACCTTACGTATCAGCGCAAGGCCAGTGAAGTCAGTGACTGGCTGAGAAACCAGTCAATGCAAAGTTGACAAATGTGTGATCGTTTTTAGCGCTAATACTTTTTATGCATTAGGAAGTTCACCTCCTCAATGCCAGTAAGCCTTAACCAGTATAACTACTGGGTCTTTTTTCCGCAGAAACAGTTTTATGCCTGTGTTGTGGGGCAAAGCTAATCTAAAGGCAGACCGTGAGTCTTCTTTGGATGGAGAATCCTTTAAACACATGAAAAAAATTATGGGATTTACAGTCTGCTTAGATCATCCATGCCAGGGACATGACCGGGGAAACAGCTGAGCCATCATTGTACCAAAGGATCCCTCAGCTGCTGGGAAGGACAGCCACAAGAGTTTTGCTGAGTGGGATGAAGACTGAGGAGAGCTCCAAAGCTGATCCAAGCCACAGGAGTGCTTTTCATTTCCATTCCCTGATAACAGAGAAAGAGGTTTCACAAATATTTTAAAACAGAGGAGTCTGGCAGCTGCTTTAGTGTGTCAGCAAGTCTCCCACCTGGAGGGACAAGCCACACCAATCAAGGGCATCTGCTACACAGCAGTTAGGTGGAGTTTTGTCTCCTTGAGCCACCTCTGTGCTTCAGAAGAAGGGACTGTGAAAAAAAAAAGGCAGCAGCATCAGTTCTGCATCAATGCAGGACTCTCCATAAGAGGATAAATATCCATTAAAGGAAATTCAGGAATTTTCTGGAACAGGCAAGAAGATCTGAGCCAAAGAGTCTAAATTTACAAATAAAACATCAGAGTAAAGTTAGTTTTTGGCAAGGGAAATGCATCTCCAACCTTAGCTGTGTATTAATTAACCAGGCCTTTTACTTTAGGGAATAAAATATTGCCCTTTGCTGTTTGCAGCATTTTCTGCTAACCCAGTCTCTTTGTATATCTTGAACCTGTTGAGCAACCAAAGCTTTAAATTGACTGCTAATTTTGTGTTGGGTCAAATTAATTTTGAAACCAGATTAATTAAAGCAGAGCAAGCTCTGTTTATCCATTATTCATGAAGCTCATTGGAACAGGAGAGAGTGCATTAGCTTTATTTAGGATATTACTTTGCTTTAATGAACTCTTTTTTTGCCTTTTAATGCTCCTTTTGAGCAGGAGTTCAGCTTTGTGTTGTTGGCTTTTTTTTTTTCTTTGGTGGTCTAGTGCAAACAGTGTAATTAGCAGATTTTCTTGCTCCAAAAAAGCTGCAGCTGACAATCTCCAGCAGTGACTGCCTCTCATCACAATTTTGCAGAGGGAGAGAAGAGCACGTGTGCATGCTGAGCAAGGATCTCCCGCTCATCCTCTCCTGCTGCTGTTGGAGGCTGCAGAGAGGGGTGGGTATGCTCACTCAGCATCAGAACCAGAAAATCCACAGACAGTCAGAGAGGCTGCTGGATAAATAAACTAGAACCACCTAACTGCGAGCGTTTGAGCATCATTGTGGATGATCCAGTGAAGAATTCTTTTCCCCACAGAGCAGTGATTTATAAAAGCCAAGCTAGACATGAGGGGCTGTGAAGTATGGGCTAGAAAGTACTGCTGGAGCTATTACAGTGCTCTTTGCACAAATGGTGTATCCTGTCTCGATATGGTTTAGTTCTAGTAGCTCTGTCTAAAACGATGTATTGAGACCTGAAATACTACTTGTCTCAAAAACTAATAGCATTTATGAGCAAGGGGAAGACTGGAACTCCTCAGAGTAAAGAGAATAAAAATAGAGCTTTGCTCAAAACTTGCAATAACATCATATTTGTAAATAAAATTAGCTAAGCAAACTTAAGTTTAAACAAAGGAAAGGTTGTCTTCACAAAGTAGATTGGACTAAATTAAACAAAATACCAAGATGCCAATTAAACAAGATACAAAGATAGGTCTGTGTATAAAGATAAAAGGATAGCTTGCAAATTTGGAAGGCAAAACATTTATCACTGCTAAAAACCAACTCTTTTTCCTGCAAAACAGTAAATCGATTGACAGATCTCATTGCTACAGGTTATTAATGAGAACTGATGAAATTAAAGACAGAAGTGGTTACCTGTATGACTTAGGAAAACATCCAGGTACAATAGCGAGAACAGCATAAGTGATCCAAACTTATATTTCAGGTTGTGAAACGACAACAAAAAATTAGGATGAAGCTTTCATTAAAAAAAAATCTATTTTCCTCTGTCCTGGTTTCGGCAGGGATAACTCTATCCCTGCTGAAACCAGGACATCCTCTTACATAGCTTGCCTGAAGAATATGATATTAGCCGCTGCAAAAAAAACCAGGATGATAAATCACACACAGCAATCACTTGATCCTCTTAACTGCAGTATCTGAATATCTCATTATCTTCATGTATTTATCCTCACAATCCACTTACGGATATGGGCAAATGATTTGTGTTTTAAAAATGAGGAACTGAGTGGAAAGAAACTAAGGCTGTGATTCTCAGAAGTGTTTAGGCACCTAGTTACTGCGGTTTCACACAAAGCTGCAAGAATAAGGAACCCATCTTTGTACCCAAGGTCTATTCCCCTAGTCACTGTTCTGTGCTCTTTTTAAGATTAGGTGGTCCAAACTGACTACTATAGCATTTTTTTTTTTTGCATCTATCAACAAGAAAAGTATTTTTCATTTGCTTCTGAAGAGAAGGATGGTTGCTAAGCAAAAGAGTACCCAGCAAGGGGAATGTGAAGTGGTTAGAGAGATCAAGGCAAGAAACCAGAATGATGAAGTGAGAGCTTATGTTCCCTTTATTCATGGCACTTTTATTAGTGCTATATTTTTAGATAGCTAAAGTGCTATTGTAACATGACCACAGAAAGTACCAGGACCTGGAGAAGAGGCAGGAAAGGACAAAAGGCTGTAAAGTACTGAAGAGGGGGGATAAAACTTGCACTAAAGCTGCTAGATAGACCATGGATGTTGAAGACTAAACCTCCTTTAATGGGGCTATATATCTGTTTTAGTTATCGTTATGGTCAATGTTATCCAATAAACTTCTATCAAGTGGATCAGTACCAGAGGGTATACTTCCTGTTTATGAGCTGGTAATTACCACATCTTGAGCTAAATAAACTTTGAACCTGAAGGCTGAAATTTTTATAGGAAATAAATTCCTTCAGCCTTGGCATTTGTTAGCTCAGGATACGGTGAAACCTAGCTAAGTGGGGAACACCACAATACGTATACAAAGATAGGCTCACCTGGCTGCTCCAGCAGACCCCTGCTCACTCTCACACCATTTCCAGACACTGGCACAAGAAAAAAGCTAGATTCAAGTTAGTTTTATTTAGGAAGTGTTTTGGCCTTCCCTCTGCACAAGTTGCAACAATATTTTTCATCTGATAGAACAGGATTTAAGGAGTGCAGCCCTCAGCTCAGCAGGCTGTCCATCTGCCCTCCTTGGAGACAAGAAGGGGTGATGAGGATGATGGTCATTTGACTGCCCAAAGAGGGACTATTTTTAACAAGCTTTAGAGCTAGTTGAAGGGGATTAACTTTGAAATGAGTCAGAGCCACTATATCGGTTCAATAAAAGTGGGTCAAAGCCACTGCCTAACAGGTCAACATTTCATCTATCTCATGGCCCATTTTGGTGAAACCATCTTCTATCACCTAAGAGTGGGGTGAAACCTGGGGTGAAGTGCTGGCTCTTCTGAAGTCAAGAGGAGTTTCACTGCTGATTTTAATGAATGTAAGGGTTAACTGTGTGTTTGGCTGGGAGAATTATGAGCAAGCAGTGATCTGGCTGGCATGGGCAGCATGCAGGACCAGAATAAATAGATTTTTCACAACAGTGAAAAGTAACTGCACTATCTCTATGTAAATCCCAGCACTTTGATTGGCTGATGGCTGCAAATAGCCAATTAGGCTGTACATGTCTGCAGATTAATAAATGGCCATTCCACTGTGGCTAAGCTGCATAGCAATCCTCAGTGTGGCTCGCTGAGAACATTCCACCGTTGCTGACTTTAATTGTTATTAGTTTGCATTATATGTTAAATAGGGAAATATTTTAATGTAATAGCTATAAGCGCTAAAGCTGAGTGAATAATTCATAGAAAATTATTTATTCAATAAATTTAGCCTCTTTTACTCTTCAATTTTTCAGGAACAAGTTTATTATTTTCTCAAAAGAGTGGTTATTATTCAGAATTACTTTCTAATCAGTTTATCAGAATGTTTCTTGCTCTGCAGATCCCCTGGATAGGCTATTTTTTACTAAATCAGTAAGCCACACAGCACCATTGCCTTCCCTGTTTTGATGTGTGGTAGCCTTTAGCAGAAGTTTCCAGTGAGGACTTAGGTTTAACGAAAGGCAACCCGGCTCCTCTTGCCCCCAGTGTCCCTGATGGAAGAAATGATGCATGTCCTGCCACAACACTTTTACCTTCTACGAAGGCTGGCCTAGGAAAGTGGTCAATGCTCTGGAGGCTGAGGCAAGTTTAGGACTGAGAATTTCTACATTACTGTGATGAAGAATATATATAATTGTCCCATCCCCCCTGCTTTCAGACAGTGGGTGCAGAGCATAAGAGATGCACCACAGATCGCTTCAGGATCCCATACCGGTATGAAAAAGCCATTACAAACTATCCAAGGATAAATAGCATCTGTCTCACTAAGTGTCAGAGGACCCCAAAACATATGCTGTTGTTATTTTTTCATTTTTTATTATTTTTTTTAATAGTTCACAGCTAAAGGAAAGCAGATGAGGAGAGCCAACAAACAGGAAGGAACAACCCCCACCCCCACACATAACTGCATCGAGCCGCCCTCTGTGCACCTCTCCTGGCTCTGCACTTCAAAGGTGAGCAGGTTATAGCTCTGCTTTTTACCCTCAGCTGGCTTCCCTTGAGCCTATTTGCAGCAATGCTTAGATAATTTTGTTGCAGCCATTTGTGCCTCAGATCTGTACCTCATGCCAGGTGTCTGCCTCACGTATTTACCTGTGTATGTGAGATCTGAGAATAGCAGAGTGAGCCTTGATAATTAATAAGCCTTGCAATCTTACAACGTTTCGCATTGCTCCCTTGTCTTCCCCCAAGTTTCCCAGGGATCGTTCTTATTCCTCTGGGTGAGGTATGCTCCACCTCAAGGGCTGTGGTTC
Source organism: Pygoscelis adeliae (assembly GCF_000699105.1). Taxonomy (NCBI): domain Eukaryota; kingdom Metazoa; phylum Chordata; class Aves; order Sphenisciformes; family Spheniscidae; genus Pygoscelis; species Pygoscelis adeliae. Next base: position 48,933 of record NW_008825609.1, read on the forward strand.
AGAGCAGCCTCTCTTGCTCACAAATCTGCAAGGCAGCACTGCATCCCTCCTTTTTCCAATTACTGGGCGGTCATCAGCATAATGCTGTTCGTCATCGGCACAGGGGGGGTCTACCGTTTACTGAAGACCAAGAGGGAAAGCAAATAGTTTGGGTAAGCTCTGCTGACAGTAGAGTACAGCTTTATTTAATAGAATTTGTTTCATACAAATGGCATCCCAAGGTACTTATCAAAGTTAAATAATACATAATAGCAGAGGGAGAGAGAAATTAAGAGGCACAGGCATGGGAGCAGAGATGTTTACAGATGAGATTCAAAAATAGATGGAGAAGCGGCGAGGCAGAAAGAAATAACAGAAAAAAAGACTGTTCCAGATGGTGGGAGATACAAGGGGGAAAAGCTTTCGCAACAGCCATGGTTTGAGCACAATTAGGCACAGAGAGATGACCAGTGCCATTTGGAGAGAAAAACAGGAACAGAGGAGAAGGAACAGGAGTTCCGGGAGAAGGACTGAGAATAGGTCACAGAAGGCAAATAAAGAAATGAATGGGGAGCTGTAGGAGCTTCCTCTGTAAAATGTCACGACGGTGATTTGGAAAGCCAATGCACCTGAAAAAAGACTGGTGTGTTCAGGATGGCTGGAGGATGTTGACATGGAGAATTTGAGCAGAAAGGAACATCAGGCACTGCCATATCGGAGGAGAAATTCCTCCAAACAGCTGCATCTGTCTAACCTTCTGCAGTGGTTTCAGACCCGAAAGGTCAAATCCAAGGAGGTGTTATATAATCTATTGCCTTCCCCACTCCTTCCTGCCAAAGACTATGTTGTTTTCTCCTTCCTGGGTTACAAACAGCAACTCCATTGCACAATTGCTGCATGTTTTTTGGACAAAACTAATTTCTTTTTATCCAATAACCTATGAGAAGGAGCCAAGGTGTTGCTACAGATACAGTGGATTATGGTAGTCAAAGGAATGAGGTGTTTTCTATCCCCTGTGACTTGAAGTTGTCTCCATTTTGCTGGGTGGAAGAAATATCAAGTCAAGGTACACATCTCTAATGTTAATATGGAAAAAGAAAGGAATGCTGCAGGAGGACACTCTGGTGACCAGGTTGCTTCTGCCTGACAGTGCATGAGACAAAGCTGTACTATGACTAGATTGGGCTGTGAAGCAAGAAATTAAATGCAGATCTCCCATTGTGGCAGCTCTTGGGCTTCTGACCCATGAACTCTCCTGTACCAGATGTACAGTGGTCATGCTGTTGACACAGGGACTGAGGACCTCAGTGAGTTCTCCTTCAGGGCAGCAATATAAGCTTGCCTACTGCTCTATGGGTAGTCTGAACCTCCTGCGGATAGGTCTGCGGACCCTGCTGCATGCTAGAGTGTCTTCAGGGATGCTCATGTTTATACTGGGGTGGAGGGAACATTTTCACTACTGGAGGAACCCTGAGTGTGTCCATATAGAAACATAGAATCATAGAATAGTTTGGGTTGAAGGGACCTCTAAAGGTCATCTAGTCCAACCCCCCTGCCGTGGGCAGGGACATCTTCAACTAAATCAGGTTGCTCAGAGCCCCATCCAACCTGACCTGGAATGTTTCCAGGGATGGGGCATCCACCACCTCTCTGGGCAACCTGTGCCAGTGCTTCACCACCCTCAGCGTAAAAAATTTCTTCCTTAGATCTAGTCTAAATCTACACCTCTTTAGTTTAAATCCATTCCCCCTTGTCCTGTCGCAACAAGCCCTGCTAAAAAGTTTGCTGGCATCTTTTCTATAAGCCCCCTTTAAGTACTGAAAGGCTGCAAGAAGGTCTCCTCCGAGCCTTCTCTTCTCCAGGCTGAACAACCCCAACTCTCTCAGCCTTTCTTCACAGGAGAGGTGTTCCATCCCCCTGAGCATTTTTGTGACCCTCCTCTGGACCCGCTCCAACAGGTCC
>NW_008825609.1:52111-87072 GCF_000699105.1 Pygoscelis adeliae
TGATGGAAAGCATCCTTAAAGGTCTGCCAACTCTGTTCTGCTCTCTTGTCCCTGAGGACAGTTTCCCAGGGGGTCCTATTGACTAATTCCTTGAACAGCTGGAATTTTGCTTTCCTAAAATTCAGGGTCCTGACTTTACTCTTCACCTGACCCATATCCCTCAGGATTGTGAACTCCACCAGTGTGTGATCACTGCAGCCCAGGCTGCCTCCAGTCTTGACATTATCAATTAGCTCACTTGCGTTGGTGACCAACAGGTCCAGTAGCGCATCCCCTCTGGTAGGGCTGTCTATTACCTGGCTTAAGAAGTCATCCTCAATGCATTCCAGGAGTCTCCTGGATTGCCTACAGCTCACAGAGTTACTTTTCCAGCAGATGTTGGGGTGGTTGAAGTCTCCCAGCAGCACAAGGGCCTGTGGGCGCAATGCCTCCTGTAGCTGGAGTAAGAAGGCTTCATCAATAGGCTACCCTTGATCAGGCAGCCTGTAGTGGACACCAACCACAAGGTTCCCTTTGTTGCCTCAGTCTCTAATTCTTACCCGTAAGCTTTCAACCTGCTCGTGGTTATTCTTCAGAGACAGCTCTTCACACTATCCATTTCTTGATGTAGAGGGCAACCCCTCCACCCCTCCTTCCTCGCCTGTCCCTTCTGAACGGCCTGTAGCCATCAATAGCCGCACTCCAGTCATGGGATTCGTCCCACCAAGTTTCAGTAATGGCAACTAGGTCATAGCTTTCTAGCAGCATGGTGACTTCTAATTCCTCCTGTTTGCTGCCCATGCTGCATGCATTGGTCTAGAGGCACTTCAACTGGGCTGTCAGACATGTCACCTTAGAGGAACATCCCTTAGTTCCTTTGAGGTATTTCACTGGTGTTTCCCTGTTGGCTCCTATTACCTCAGGAGCCCCTGGCTCATCTCCATAAGACTTTAAGTGTGCTGCAGTGTAACCAGCATGTCTCAGAGCAACAGGCTGAGAGCCCTTGCTAGCACCCCGTCCCTCTAACCTTGGCGTGTCATCCCGCAGCTTGTCACAGGCAAGCCTCATATTATCCCCCTCCCCCTTCAAGCCTCATTAAAAGCTCTGGCAGCTTTAAACTCTGGCAGCTTTTGGTAGCTTTTAGGCCCAAGCAAGGAGGATCTGTGGTAAGACTGCTGTGTTTTGCTTTATGCTTTTGGGAAATATGGCTTTGTATTGTTCTCTTGCAGGTGACCCTTCTTGCCCCACGTGCAGCAGGGGATAACAATGCAGAACAGAGCATTGCAATCTGAAGAGCTGTCTAGCTCCAGTGTCCCTCAAAAGTCCCTCTGTAATGGTCAAGTCCATAAGCCCTACTGTCATTTAAGTCAGCTGAGCCAGGCTTGAACCATTGTCTTACAGATGTGGAGGCTGCATTTCTAATAAGATTTTGGTGAAAATAGATCATGAAGAAAAATAAATCACCTGCGAGAGTCCTTGTCCTTGGTGAAAAATTCCTCAATGTATTTGAAGCAGCTTAAGGACTCCGCCGGTGTTTGCTAATGATCTCACCAGGCCCTGTTTAAAGTAATCTTCAGGGCATGCTCAGTCTATCACTGTTTAATGATGCAGTTTCATTAGCTTGTAAGAAAGCTGTGGGGCCAGTGCCTCATCCTGTCCTGGACTCGCTAGGAGCTCACACAATTCAGTAAGCATTCACCTAGGTAACATTTTCAAAACCTCTGCCTTTTCTTGGCATGAGTGCCAAGGGTACAGGAGGAGATTGTGTTGATCTATATTTGAGAGGTTTGGAGCCACCTAGAAAAATCAACAGCCTTTTTCAAAGTCCAAAGTACTTTCAAATCTGGGTACTTATGATGAGTTTCATAGATTCAGGTATCTGTAAACAGCTCACTTTCAAACAGGTAGTTTTGATCCATTTTTGATGATTTATCCAAACCTGTGGCTCACTTGAGACTTTACTACTGTGACATTCAACTTCTTCACCTCATCATTATCCCTGAAAAAGTAGTTACTAATGACTATTGACAGTTGTCAGCCTGCCTTTATTTTTAAGTGCCTGAGTGGAAGCTTTCAGTCCCATGAACAAGATAATAGCATCAGATGATCCCTTGCCATGGTCTGTGTGCATGGTTAGCCTGCAGCTAATGAAAGATAAGTTGAGCTTTGCCTCAATATGTGAAGGCTGAGAGATCGCACATTAACTCGCATTTGCCATAGGGCAGGAACATGCATGAACAATTATCATGACTCAGCTAGTGAGCAGCCTGGGCACCTTTTAAAAATTTAGAAGAGGAGCACACAAAATTTGGAAAAGGAGGTTGTCAGCTGCCCCAAATGGGTCCCCTTTTCTTGGTTTCAGGCCTTGATCACGTATAACTGGCCTAAATCTTTGTTGTTCACTTACCTATGCCTAACTTGCATCTCTGTGTCAGAATGTTCTCCTGGGTTTTATGGTTATTTCCAGTCTGTTAAGGCCACTCCCTGTGAACGTCTCTGAATTAATTGGAAGCAGTCTTTGGTGTCTTTTTTTAGGATAATCCTTCTCCTAATGACACATAGTGGCTTCTCCAAGGCTCATCAAAGTTTTTCTTGCGAATTTTTATGGTTAAGTATTAAATAACACTGATATCATGAACACTGGAGCTTAGGTAAAACTCTCAGATAGGGAGCTGTCTTAGGTTTTGAGGTTGTGTGGGATTTTCCTGGGGACATTTTGGGTACCTAAGGAAAAAGGCAGTGCTGGGGAAAAGGGCTAGGTTTAAAGAACTAAGCCAAGGTTTTGCTGGTGCATGAAGGACAAGCCAAGGGGGAGAAGCCACTTCACGTTCCCCAGGTGGCTGATGCGGAGGATACCATTGAGGGAGTCACTCAAGCTATTCATAAACTCCACATGGGACTGTAGGAATAAATTCCCTGATGGTCTATCCACCAAAACTGGCAACTTTTCTTGGGCTTCTTATTAACCTATTTAAGCAGCAGAAGCATACCATGAAAGGAAGGTGGCAAAGCAATAAAGATGTAGATAGCTTGGATGCAGAAAAGCTAGGTGAAGTAGGAAAAAGAAAGCTAAAAGCCAAAGAAGTTAGTGCATTAGGTAAACTATTATGCATAATTTTTACTTTTACCACACTTGAGGACATGTCAAATGTCTATGCAGTAGAGGAGCCACCTTCATCTGAACAATCTGGCAACTTGTCCTTGTCTAGGACAGACAAAGTTTCAAAAGTAGTTTGTTCTTGGACTCGTGCCACCTTACTCTGATTCCTCCTGGGAGGACAAAGCAGGTGACTGACAAGGTTGGTAGGACTTTGATGTTAAATTCTTGCAATTTCCAAACTTTTCCTGCTAATATAGCACTGGTTTTTCTCTCATACTGAGCTGCTAAATCAATCCCTGGGCCTTAACATCATTAACAATAATTTGTCAGGCTTTTTGAACTTCTTGATGCTATCACTAAGACAAGACTCACAGAATACAGTCTAGTCCTAACTGGTGAGGATGGGGGAGGAACTGTAGATGCTGATACATCAGCAGATACAGTAAATTGTATGTCTGGGCAAGAACCTCCAGCAAATGAACAGGTCTTATGTTCTGCTGGATTATATCTGCAGTGTTTTCTTGTCCATGATCTGGAAATTCCTCCTAGCATAGAAACAAGCACATAAATAGAATGCCACATGCAGTTGTTGTTTAAGCATTCACTTACTGTAGTTAGTGCAGTTGTTACTAATGGACTTTTTTCAGGATGTCCTACTCTACATCCCTGATTCTGTAGCTTGTTACACTGGTTGGATGTGGTGTTATTCCAGTTGCAAGGCCTGAAGTCCATATCCTGTAATTAAGTATCACCCAGTATGCTCTACTGGGCCTAGCACTGTAACGTTTGGTATAGGACTGAAGATGTTAAGACTTTGCTCCTCACTAGCTCCTATTGACATCTGCAGTTTCTGTTGTTCTCTCCTTATTTCCCCTGCTCAATACAATCTTATGAATCCATGTGTACTGAGTCTGGCTGGGATGGAGTTAATTTTCTTCATAGCAGCCTGTACGGTGCTGTGTTTTGGATTTGTGATTAAAACGGTGTTGATAACACACCAACGTTTAGCTATTCCAGCAGTGCTTGCACAACGTCAAGGATTTATCTTTTTCCCACTCTGCCTCCTGCAGTGAGCAGGCTGGGGTGGTTAATAAATTGGGAGGGGACACAGGCAGGACATCTGACCAAAACTGACCAAAGAGATATTCTGTACCAATCACACCGTGCTCAGCAATCAAAGCTCAAGGAGAAGAGGAGGAAGGGGGGAATGTTTGTATGGCATTTGTCCTCCAAAGTAACCACTAGCATGCAGAGGCCCTGCTTTCCAGGAAGTGCCTAAACATCTGCCTGCTGCTGGGAAGTAGTGAACAAATTCCTCCGTTGCTTTGTTTGTGTGCACACCTTTGCTTCACTTATTAAACTATATTTATCTTCATCCACAAGCCTTCTCACCTCCTTTCTATTTTCTCTCCGTCCCACAGGAGACAGGAGTGAGTGGCTGTATGAGTGCTTAGCTGCTGGTCAGGGTCCACCCACACCACCATGCAAATTCCAGGCCTTCACAGTGACCAGCAAACGTGTTGCTCAAAGGCCACTGTCCATGGCAGTTGATTGCAGTAAGCTGTCACAAGTGCAAGCTGGTAGAGCCATTTCTTGATCTCCCTTTGTATTTTAGCACCTAAGAAGATGTTTCTTTCACATTTATGTGTCCTGCCAGGTACATGAGTCCATGACTGAGGGACACAGGGAGCAGTTCAAGCTTCCAGGATTATCTAAAAGAAAAGAAGCTTTTCCAGTTTTACTAAACCAAGTGTCCGCTAATAGGTACGACCTGATTTTGGTGGTCCAAACCACGGATCAGCCACTACTCCTAGACATTTCTCATGCTTAACTGACATCGACCATGTTAAGTACTTTTAGCTGCTGCTGCCCAGGTTTCACAGCTATTTGCTGTGAATGAGTTGATGTAAAATATGTGACAATTCTTGGTTTGGATCCGAAGACAGGAGAGTTTGAAAAATGATTCTACTATGCTGATCTTCTTGATTTATTGTCCCAAGAGCTATTTAGCAGGGTCAAATAATCAGCAAAATTCAAATGCAATGATTTTGCTCTCTCCAAATTGGCAGTCCTCACCTTCAAATTCAAGCTTGGAAATGAATGAATGAAATACCAAACTGAAGGCTTAGGAAATGAGCTCTTCCCTTTTAATATCAAAGCTGGACTTCAGCAAGTTGATTTCATGCTTCTGTAGCTTTTCAGTTTTGAGTATGTACTAACTAAGGCCATTTCCTTGGAGACCCCAGGAGGTGAGCACATGGGACACTGACTCCCTGTATTTATTACTTTGACTAAACCAAGAAAGCATGTTTGCAAGTATCTGTGAGAAAAACTATACCACAATAGACCCAAGCATAATTGTCCTTGATCTACTGATGTCCCTCAAGTTTCCTGGGGCCATTGTGGTTTTTTTTTCACTATGGGGGTGGATCACCAGTCTTCAATGCTATGTAGAAACACACCTTCCCTGTGACCTGGACAACTCCTCCAGACATTCTTCTTTGAGGTCAGAGTCCAAGAGAAGCTCTTGTCATTCTAGAGGCATTTCAGTCTCCTAAGCACAAAGGGGTGCATGAGGCCTTCCTAGGCTATAGGCTTCAAAGTTCTATTCCCAAAAGAGGTCATGAACATTTTCAGAACTGTTATCTTGGTGCTCACAGACCTAAAAACTTTCTTTGCTTTCTTTTTTTCCACTACTTTCTTTGTATTTTTTTGGAACTAAGAGTAGAAGAGCTTGTTATTCTTCTGTTCACCTCAGAACAACTTGTAAAGATTAAGACTACCTCCTCTTCTGGTATCTAGCACATCATATCATCATATGTGTATACCTCCATGAGTCTGCTTCTGGCTGCCTGCCTGCCTTTGATGTGTTTAGCACTGCAAACTGCTGGGTGGGAAAGACTAGTGTCTGTTTCAAACTGCCTGGCACCAACTTTGTAGGGCCAGGCTCCATCTGGCTCTTGCAGTTAACTCCACTCTGTGTTTTGGAACATGAGAGCATCCCACACACACTAATTACATCTAAGACAAATAGCCAGAGGCAGTGCTTTCTTACATGGTCCTTGCAGACCAGACATAATAGGTTATCAGCTGACAGTCTCTCTAGGAATGGTCCAAGAGGGATTTACTTACTACTGTGATGGCATTCATGCCACTTGAACATGGGACTCTTCATTCGCTTCAAATCTCCTTGGGACACATACCATGCTGTTTGGTGATGGATGGATGAATCTACAAGAGGCTAAAAGAGAAGCCTTTCCCCTGCAACTCTCTTCCTAAAGTATGTCAATCTAAATAAGTAATACAGAAACATCGATACTTTGGGACTTGCTCCAGTACTGTAAATGTGTTGGATGAAGTTTGTCTTCAGTGACTCCTGGCTGGATCATTTCCTATTTTGCTTATTTTCCAGGCCACATCAAGGAATTTCAGCCAATGTAGCTCACTGGGTGTTGTGGGCTTTCTCATAGGAAAGCCAGGGAGCCATTTGGGAAAAGCTTTGGATAATATATCTCAAATGCATAATTGTGACAGGGCTCCTAGTCAGGCAGGTGCGACTGTGCACAGAACTTCTTGTAGGAAGCCACCCCAAAGAAGACCAAAAATCTTTTAAACTCAAAGAAGCTGGATTTTATTAGGCTACTAATTAAAACAGTTAAGTTGTTAACCCAGTGACTAGGAAAAACAGCCTAGAAATAATGCTTATACACAGCTGTCCCCCTGACCACTGTGGTTTTGCAGGCAGGCACTTGCTTCAATGCTTGGTTTCAATCTGCACAGTAAATTCTGGATTTACAGCTGATTCTGCAGTATTTTCTGGTCCCTGGGAGGTGTCTCTTTCTATCCTGTCTAAGGCCTGGCTGTGGGTCTTTCCCATGTTCCTCTCAGCTGTCTCACTGTCTCTCCATAAACCCTTTCCTATGATCCTTATTTTCTTTTTCTGCCACACACCCTGGTCTAGAGCATCTCTTCCCTGAGAGGTGTTGTCTCTCCTTCCAGAAGGCTCCAGCTAACTTATATTCCCATTTTTGAGTGGGCATGAAATGCAAGCATCGAACAAACCATACAGAATACTGTCACCATTCTTGGATATGTTTTCTTTTTTGGGTTGTTTTTTGGTTTGTGTTTTGGTTTGGTTTTTTTAACTCTATCCTAGTGGTCTTATTTTGCCAATTAGCTGACAACAATTAAGAAAATCACAAATATTGACAAAGGTCATATTCCAAAGCCATATTCAAGCACCCATTCACCACTTGAGATTGAAGGTATTAACCAGCACAAGCCCATGCAAAGAAAGGGGTCTTGTATGTGTCATGGCTGAGTACAGATCGGAGCAGCAGAGTTTTTCCTGCCAAGGAACAGAAAAACCCTCAGTGGAATCCCTGGATCTTTTTTTTTTTTCCTACTCAAGAGTGTTTTCAATTTCTTTCTTGAGAGAAATCCACAAAGTTTGGACCATTACATAAAACATCTTCTTAGGACAAGAGGAGAAGACTGTTGTAAGGCTCTTAGAGATGTCAATTTCTGTCTTTAAGCTTGTCCTTCAGCAAAGGCATTTTTTTAGATTACTGTTATTTTAATTCCAGCCTTTGTTGTAGGAACCCTCCCCAAAATAAATCTTTGTAGTCCAAGGCTTGTGCTCCTACTCTGCTCTCTGGAGACTGTGTTTCCTAGTAACCAGCACCCCTGTACTGGGAGCTCTTGCACATTTTTCACTGTATCTTGAGAAGGGAAAAAAATCAGTTTTATTCAATAAATAGATTCTGACAGCAAAAGTGACCTAGGCATCAAACAAGCAAGCTAGGAAAAAGTGTGCATACAGTTTCTATAAACCAAAACAAGGACAATGACATAGGGGTAGTTTCTTGAGAAAAAGCTAAAAGAAATGTCAATTATTTAGAGGTAAATATTTAACACAGTAGTTTTCCAAAGGGTCCAGATACCTGGACCCTGGCTTACAACTGGAACCCTGTTATGATATTAGTAGAAACACATTGTTAAATGTAATTTTAAAGGAAATAGTGAAATGTACTTCAGAGTCAGAAGAAAACATTTTCCCAAGGTCTGAGAGTTGTTAAGATGGACATTCCAACTGCATTCTTCTTTTCTCCTCTCCACCCCCTAAATATTTCTGGAAGACCAAAAATGCAAATTTCAAAAGCAATTTTATAACTGAGATAAGACATTGGCTGATGGCTTTGCTTTTTCATCTCTTGGGTATTGTGCCTGTTTTGATAAGTAACTAGATGCTCTGCTAAGAAGTATAGAACATCTCCCTATTCCTCCTGGTGGAAACAGAAGGTGTCTGGGTCTAGGTTTTCATGTTGGGACAAGATCTAGGGCAATCATGCAAGAATATTAAACCACTAAATTTATTCTAGCTTAAGAGGCTGAGCAGGTAATTTTGAGGTGTCCCAAATCATTAACTAGGCAAGCCATCAGAGAAACCCACTAAAGTGTAGGTTTTAGAAAGAGAGTATCATCTCCATTGTTTGTTTTTATCGTATCTGGTGGAACAGGCTTGTAGGCACAACTTGAGCTCCTACATACTGTTGTTACTTACATACTCTGATAATAGCAATGTTATAGATGTTTATAATTCTTTTGACAGTCTACTTTAAATGTCAATAAGCTTTGTTATAAAAGTTATTTTTGAAGACATTTTTTTCCCCTCTAAAATGGAAGTATATCGCTCTGCAATAAATGTACGTTTCAGTTCTCCAATTGAATCGTTCTCTATTATTGCTTGCACAAAAGTTAAAACTATGGTCTAAATGTGAGCAGTAAATCTTATATTCAATTCCCTTAACTTTGGGATTGTTTTCTAGTTATAAGAATGGCCACTTGGGGGGAGGAGAAGTTTAACTTAATCTACCTTTGGATAACACACTGCTGCTACATATAATAAAGATGGAACACAAAAAAACCTTCAGTGTTTTATGCAGACAAAAAAAAAATGGTTTGCAGTCAATTCAGTTAATTCTACAACAGGGATTCTCAGTCTGTTTTGTATTATGTTCCTGTTTTGCAGATGGATGATTGCTTCTGTTGCAGTGGGTCCTAATAATTTCCTCCATAGATGGTGTCTCTGTCATAGGAGGTGCTATATGAGGCAGACATTTTTTTTTTTTAAATGAGCTCTTTGAAGGCAGAGACTGAATTCCAAGTAGAAGACATGCCTCTCTGGTCTACTTACTGTCTTACAAGGTTTCAGCAAGGTAAGACCAGACCTGCATCACAATGTACCCCACACTCATCTTCAACCAAACTGGCATCCTCTGGGCCTTCCGTTCCACTTGGCAATATGCAAAGTGCAGGGCTATTGGAAGCTCCTGACATTTCTCCACAATTCCACCTGATTCCTCCAGGGTTCCCAAATGCTATGCTGTAAGCACCTCTCCTAGATTGACTTGCCAGTTTCTTTGTCGCAGTGGGTTTAGGCCCATGAAGTGATGAACCACACCAAGTGTCCTTGTTTGCTTTTTATAAAGTTTGTTACAGTGCTTTTGGAAAGCTCATGCACCAAACTGATGCCAATAGATTTGGAAAAGAGCAATGCTGGAGCTGAAAACCAAGGTTAATGGCAAATGACAACATATTGATTTAAATAGTGTGGTTATGTAGTGCACTTATATGTCTTCAATTTCCAGAAGGTATGAGAAGGGGAGAGGCTATCTCCATTTAGGACAGCATACTCATGAAATTTGCACCAATCTTTGTAATACAAACTCATATCTTATTTTCTAATGTCAGAAAAGACCTGTGCAAACACTGGGCAGCACAAATGGAGATGATGTGTCACAGGACAGAACTAGCAGCCCCCTGTGAGGTGCTGCTGAGAGCATACTGGGAATACTGCCTACAGTTCTGGACATCTTCTTATGAGGTAGATGCAGACAAGTTGCTTCAGAGTCTGTTTCCATGGGGATGCTCTGGAACTTCCTTATTATGGGAGTTAATCAAAATTATCTAAACTTATGAATTATAAAGCAGATTAATTTGATCTGCCTTCAAACTCTCCTCCACTTAAAGAATAACATGCCAAATGCCTGAGGGATATGATAGCTGTCTACAAGCTTATCGTGAATGCTGTTTTTACAACTCCCTGCATAATGGGGCTCTAGCCCATAACTGAAGCTACCACCCAATATAAACAAACAAAAAAATGCTTCCTCTATATTCACAGCTATTAAGTACTAGCAGAGGAGGAATTATCTACCACATTCAAGAAGAGTATGATTAGATGAAATGGGGCTGGATAATTCTCAAAATGTCCTAATATAATGATAAAGAACAGTTCCCTTAGCAGTGAGCTCGATTACCCCCCTTCAGAGAAACATGGAAGCAAATGCTGAAGATGGCTCTTGGGAATTTCCAGGAGGTTTTGGAAGTAGCATATATGGACAAACAGGAGACTGTGGAGTACATAAACAGCCTTTGGCAGCTCTCAAATCTTTAGGGTCCTTCAAAGGATAGTGCTTTCTCTAGAATCACAGATATGGCTACTTCTCCTGACAGCGTATCTCTGGGCTGAATAGGGGAAAGTGCTACAGAGGCCAGGCTTCCCATTTTTCCTACTCACATACACTGGACACTATGGATTCACTCAGCTGAAGGGCCATCTATGGAGTCCCAGAAAGCAGAAGCCAGATAAACTCTTCTGCTTCCCAGGCACAATTCTAGCATACAGCAAAGAACTTCAGCAAGATGTTCAGATGTCTTAGCAGGTAGCAAAATGCTTTCTACTTGAGGCTCAGAGCAGAGGGAGAGTTGTATCTAGGTGGCCTGAACAGCCTGCTTCCCTCTGCAGCCAGTTCTGCATGCAAACAGCTGTCATGCTTGAGTACAGTCACTGCCATCTGCTGCTGGGTGCTTATGTCCCATTTGCTGGTCTGGTGATCATTGATCACTGATTAGAAAACTTGGCCAGAGCAGCTACTCAGGGGAGAAGGCCAAAAATGTTATGCAGGCAGCCTACGTCTGTCTATGCTTGGGGACAGCACTGTGAGACAAGCTAAGAGGCCAAAGCACGGGACTAGACAGGACTCCAGGTTATCATGTTATTCCTTTTTTCTGTGTTTCTAGAGGTTGGTGGTTAATGATTGTCACAGCATGATGTGTTACGGATATGTGGATTGCTATTGGGTAAAAGGCGAGGGGAGAAGGGGAAGATTGTCTTGGATTTTGGCAGCAGAAGCAACATTTTTGGCACATCGCAATTCACTCCTACTTTTCATGACTCCCTCTGGCCTTCCCCAGTCGACTGGTGGACTTTTGATCCACCCATTGAACACAGAGTCTCTCTTTTCATGGGGCTGAGAAGTACACTGGCAGATCCACTCGGTCATCTGGAATCATAGTTGCCAACACGTGGAGCAATGTGCTAAGGTCTGTTAGCACAGAAGAATAAAAGAAGAAAAATAAAAGGGAAAAGGATGATGTGAGGATGTTAGTCTCCTGCTGTCATGTATTCTTCCACTGCGCAGGTGGAGCACAGGAGCTCAAACAGCTTACTATGAGATGTCCAATCCTCCTTTGTGCATCAAAGGCTGAACACCCTGAAGAGATGGCATCCAGCATTCCAGCCTACTTCTAAAAATACCAGCCCTGTAACTTCACTGTGCCTCAGTTTGCCCAGCTGAGAAAGGGGAGGGTGATGTGTCCATGATTAAGTTTAATGTATTCATTTTTTAAGTGCTTGGAGAGCTGCAGAAGAAAGTTCTTTGATTCTGTGAAAACTCTGAATGATAGAATTACAGAGAATGTTATTTGATCTCCTAATCTCCTACTTAACTGTGAAATTTCTCCTTGCAATTCCTACAGCAAGTCCATGGCTACTTGATTATCTGGAGGGTACTTCTTATAAAGGATTTGAGTGCGATTTAAAGTCTGCAGATCATCAGAGACTCCACCATATTTCTTTTATAAATACTTTAGGGGTAAGCAGTTAATTAGTTAAGTGGACAGTGGTTAAGGGTTAATTACCTTCATTTCATAATGCCTTAAAAATGGCTTCTTTCCAGTCTGATTTTTATTTCACCTCAGAAGTACAATTATCATGTATTAATTCTTAAATTTTCTTCTAAAATATGTGTGGATATCAAAAGAGACTATTGCTAGGTGATTAGAAATAGATCCCTTAAACAGGAAATAGGGGATTTTAATTTGCTAAAGTTCAAACATACATTATTGTACATGCTAAAAATAACCCTGTTGTTTATGGTAGCTACTATACAGTACGGTGAAATACTAACTAGAAAGTTGCCCATACACCTACATAAGCCTGCAACACTCTATAATCAACACATTTCAAGCCACCAAACAGATCAATCATTTTAGTCACCATAAGCAAATTATTCTGCTTCACCAGCTTAGCACACTATGAGAAAACCTATCACAGTCTGACATAACTTGATGTACCCTGGGACATGTTTCTTTCAAAATATGTTCTACACAATTAATAAACAACGTATAAAGTCAACAGTAGAAATCCAACAGTGCATTTCCATTACAGCACAAAACAAGAGGCAAGGGAAAGGCTGTGTGGGAGGTGTAAATACAGTGATAGTGAGTGATGGAGAATTATACAGCACTGGAGAACTGATCCGAACCTGTTAACTCTTTCTTTCAGAGTTCATATTTTGGTTCTGTGTGGTTTTTTCCTTCTTAGAGAAGCAGCACTGTGTAAGCTGTCACAGGCAGGATGCAGGAACAACCACAAAACTACAGATGAAATGCAAAGAGTAAATTTATTTTCATTACCTCGCCAACCGGGGGATCCCCAAAGCAGCACCCAGGCAGAGGCACACAAGCGGGGACGCAGGCACCGCGGAGCTTGGTCCATGGTAGAGGATCACTGAACCTGCTGGTTTTGCCTGTGTATCAGGGATTCACATAGGCGTAGTTTACCACTGTGCTTTGATCTTTCCCACAGCAGGGCAGGAATCTCAAGCATGTTCGATAGGGTGCCTCTAAGTCTATCACAGGCCTGTGTTATCTAAACACAGATGTTCTACTTGTCCAACACACAAGGCTAAACAATTAGTATGATATATGTGTTTTTCAACACCCCAGCTGCAAGTCACTTGAGCATGTTTACAATCCTCCTCGACAATCTTCTGTTATTTTCCCACAAGCACTTTTACAAAGAATGTGTTACAATAGTCCTGATTCTTTTTTATTTGATTGCCACTTTTTTTTTTTTTACACCAGTACTTTTAATTTTTACTTCTTTGGCTTCTACATTTCAGCATCTTTTCAGTTTTAGTAGTGTTTAGCATACACATCTAAATGAACAGCTGGAAATTATTTGCAAGTGGAATATCCTCCTCCATTGTATCAAACCTTGAATCACTGGCTCCCTCAGGAGTAGCTACTAAGCTGAGTTTCATCAGTGGTGTAAATGTGTTATTTGGCTGTGTGACTGCTTACCAGTGACAGCAATAGGTTCTGGTTGAGCCTGCTGTAAAGATCAATGAATCAGGGGCACAGTCAATGGAGAATTTATCTTGAGTCCTGGCAGACCAGCAAGAAATAATTCAAAAAGGACTAACAAAGAGCAGAGGCCTTTTTCTGTTTGAGTCAAACAATGTTTTTCTTCCTAGAAGCTTGAAACAGAGAAGCAATGGATTTGGTTTTGAGAGAAAGAGGAAATACCTGCATAGGGACTTCTCTCCAAGTTTCATGCAGAAATACCAAATTCTGATGGCTGGGAAGCAGGGAGTGGATACAATCAGGTTGAAAATAAGATGGTAATTTGGAAGATTGAGGATCGTTATCAACTGGGAGCAGTGACCAAGGCTGATGGTAATTTCTTCACTTCCGTCAATTTTTAAGCTCAGATTTTTTCATCAGTTCAAGCCGGAATTGCTCAGAGAAGTTCCACATCTCTAATCTGATGTCAGACTTGGTGACTCCTAATGATCTCATATGGATGTCTGATCTATGAACCTGTTCCCTATTGGTATTGGCCTGATAGTGCTGCTTCACTGTATAAAAAAACCACATTTTTATCATCCTTCAGGCTAAAAACAAGTTATGGTCACCAAGATTAAAGCAATGATCAGAATAGGGAATGAAATGTATAGCGTTATTACACATTACTTTAGTAACATTCCCAAACCCATTCCGACAAGTCACCTTTGGCTTCACAATTCCTTGTATTCTTTGCAAAGGAGAGGTAGTCTTGGGTGACCCTTCTGACACATGAAGATGAAAAGGAGTCTTTGGCTGGGATCCTTACTGCAAGCCAGGACCAACAGGAGTGGATGAAGGTCTAAGAGCAGAAGTGCAAGTAACAGAGTTTACCTTGACTGAGGCTCAGTGGCAGTCTTGCATCTCATCAGTATGGTGCACACCATCCTACTACAGCCATGTGGGAAAGACTCATCTGCTTTCTGCTTGGAGGTAGTCATTGCTATTTGTCTTTCATTTTCTTATAGACACCACATTGTCCATAAATCCAGTATATGTACTGTGGAAAAAAATCATGGATGATACCATTTAGAGATCCCACACAAGAGAAAATGGGTGTGATGTGTAGAGCTAGAGCAATGAGAAAGCGGGAAAAGAAGGAGCAACAGTAAAAGAAAAATATTTAATGCCTAGGAGTCTAAGTTAATAAAAGCACCAACTTGTCTGGGTTTTGGTGCCATTTAATGCCTATATTAAAATTTCCAATAGGCACCACGGAGCTTGGTCCATGGTAGAGGATCACTGAACCTGCTGGTTTTGCCTGTGTATCAGGGATTCACATAGGCGTAGTTTACCACTGTGCTTTGATCTTTCCCACAGCAGGGCAGGAATCTCAAGCATGTTCGATAGGGTGCCTCTAAGTCTATCACAGGCCTGTGTTATCTAAACACAGATGTTCTACTTGTCCAACACACAAGGCTAAACAATTAGTATGATATATGTGTTTTTCAACACCCCAGCTGCAAGTCACTTGAGCATGTTTACAATCCTCCTCGACAATCTTCTGTTATTTTCCCACAAGCACTTTTACAAAGAATGTGTTACAATAGTCCTGATTCTTTTTTATTTGATTGCCACTTTTTTTTTTTTACACCAGTACTTTTAATTTTTACTTCTTTGGCTTCTACATTTCAGCATCTTTTCAGTTTTAGTAGTGTTTAGCATACACATCTAAATGAACAGCTGGAAATTATTTGCAAGTGGAATATCCTCCTCCATTGTATCAAACCTTGAATCACTGGCTCCCTCAGGAGTAGCTACTAGGCTGAGTTTCATCAGTGGTGTAAATGTGTTATTTGGCTGTGTGACTGCTTACCAGTGACAGCAATAGGTTCTGGTTGAGCCTGCTGTAAAGATCAATGAATCAGGGGCACAGTCAATGGAGAATTTATCTTGAGTCCTGGCAGACCAGCAAGAAATAATTCAAAAAGGACTAACAAAGAGCAGAGGCCTTTTTTTGTTTGAGTCAAACAATGTTTTTCTTCCTAGAAGCTTGAAACAGAGAAGCAATGGATTTGGTTTTGAGAGAAAGAGGAAATACCTGCATAGGGACTTCTCTCCAAGTTTCATGCAGAAATACCAAATTCTGATGGCTGGGAAGCAGGGAGTGGATACAATCAGGTTGAAAATAAGATGGTAATTTGGAAGATTGAGGATCGTTATCAACTGGGAGCAGTGACCAAGGCTGATGGTAATTTCTTCACTTCCGTCAATTTTTAAGCTCAGATTTTTTCATCAGTTCAAGCCGGAATTGCTCAGAGAAGTTCCACATCTCTAATCTGATGTCAGACTTGGTGACTCCTAATGATCTCATATGGATGTCTGATCTATGAACCTGTTCCCTATTGGTATTGGCCTGATAGTGCTGCTTCACTGTATAAAAAAACCACATTTTTATCATCCTTCAGGCTAAAAACAAGTTATGGTCACCAAGATTAAAGCAATGATCAGAATAGGGAATGAAATGTATAGCGTTATTACACATTACTTTAGTAACATTCCCAAACCCATTCCGACAAGTCACCTTTGGCTTCACAATTCCTTGTATTCTTTGCAAAGGAGAGGTAGTCTTGGGTGACCCTTCTGACACATGAAGATGAAAAGGAGTCTTTGGCTGGGATCCTTACTGCAAGCCAGGACCAACAGGAGTGGATGAAGGTCTAAGAGCAGAAGTGCAAGTAACAGAGTTTACCTTGACTGAGGCTCAGTGGCAGTCTTGCATCTCATCAGTATGGTGCACACCATCCTACTACAGCCATGTGGGAAAGACTCATCTGCTTTCTGCTTGGAGGTAGTCATTGCTATTTGTCTTTCATTTTCTTATAGACACCACATTGTCCATAAATCCAGTATATGTACTGTGGAAAAAAATCATGGATGATACCATTTAGAGATCCCACACAAGAGAAAATGGGTGTGATGTGTAGAGCTAGAGCAATGAGAAAGCGGGAAAAGAAGGAGCAACAGTAAAAGAAAAATATTTAATGCCTAGGAGTCTAAGTTAATAAAAGCACCAACTTGTCTGGGTTTTGGTGCCATTTAATGCCTATATTAAAATTTCCAATGAAATGCTAATATTTCCCTTCCATCTCTTCTATGCATACCACCTCACTAAATCAAGTTTTGTTAAGTAGCAAATATCATTTGAACAAAAGCTCTCAGACACAGAATTTATATAGAGTAATGATGACTCAATTTCTCAGTAATGGAGATGAAAAAGCACTCCAATGTCTTTAAAAATATGCTAATGATGCTTCCTTCTCTTTCCCCCTGCATAAAAGCATTTAAAGCTATAAATCCTGGGGATCTGTAAGGGAAGCAACATAACAAAGTTTCTTGAAAGATTTCCTCATGGCACGCAGGAGAACACGGGAATTCCTCTCTTTTGGGGGGCCTGGGTTCAAATCCACAGGGAATACTTGAAAGAGGTGCTTATCACCTACTTAACCTTTCCTTGTTCACTTCACAGAGATGAGTACCCCAAACGGTAGGACTTCCTGCTTTCTCTGAGAAATTCAGTTCTGGTGTAAGGAGGGAGTTGTGGGCATCTCAATGGACAAGTTGAGCACAAGTCGTTTGTGTTTCCTTGTGGAAAAAGCCAACCTGACACTGGACTGCATTAGCAAGAGTGTAGCCTACAGGTCAAGGGAGGAGATTTTTCCACTCTGTTCAGCACTTGTGAGGCAACAAAGGAAATTCTGATTAGACACTGGGGAAAAAAAATCCCAGTGGAATGATAGTGGTCAAGCATGGGGACAGTGGCCTAGAAAGGACAGTGGGGTGGCTGAGCAGTTGTGGAACAGCAGACACTGTGCTTAATGACACCCTGCTAGAAGTTCCCCACTTGCTGCCTTGCACCTTGCGTGCTTTCACAGCCTATAGCTTGGTGCATTGTCATCTCCCAAGCTATCCCTATGATGTCATCATAAGGATTTGTTCACTCAATTCAAAACTGAGCAAAGTGGGAGCTTGCCTGACACTTGCTTTCTAGAGGTCTTTCCTTCGGGAGTGACTGTCTGTTTTGATGTATTGCCTTTTGCTTTTCCTTCCTATTGTCCCTCCAAAAGTCAATGCTATGTTTGGTGATTATTTTTTTTTTTAAACACACGTAAGGTGTGCCATCAGATCAATAGCACAAAGGAAGCATGTAGGAATAGTCATGAGGAGTCTTTATACAACTGAAATCATCTTTATCTGCCCTCACCCTCTAGGAGGCTTTATTTTCCCCTTAGGTTCCTTTCTTTCCTTGCATCTCAAACCTGCATCTTTCAGTGCAAAAGTGGTCAGGAGATCTGACAGAGTCTGTAGCACTCACAGCTACTGAAGTGGTAGCTGTGGAAGGGAGGCTGCCCCTGCAGCAGTAGTACTCCAGCAGCCAGCACAGAATGCTTTGGGACCCAGGGGAAGTCTGGCAACCCAATTTGACTGCGCAGCACCAGGCACACCTGCATGACATGTCCTGAAGAGGATACATAACACTCAAGTGAGCTACAGGCTCCCAGTCCCCTAGTCCCCTACTGTCACCCCTAGAAACTCATCATCTCAGTCTCTCCTTCTAAAGGGTGCACACTTTACCATGTTCCAACCATGGAGAGGGAGGGAAAATTCATAGCCAAAATCATGGCTGTGTCTGCTCCCTTCGAGGAAATTTGAAATGACTGCACCTCTGAGCCCCATCCCAGTCTGCTCCAGCACTTAACTCCCAGGCTTCCACCTTGATGGGGCAAAACCCAGACAGAAAAGCTGCTGAGCCCTCTTCCTTCTTTCCACCTCTTTGTAGGGAAAAAAAAAGTCAGAAGCGGTGCTTACACACCATTTGCTTGGAGATCAGCTTTCTTGCCCAGTTTGCTAATTTGCATTCCACTTCTTTACTGTGCCACCACCGTGATAGGGATTTTGGCTTCCCCAGGGCTTGCATCCACCTGTATTCTGAGGATGTGCTTAAAACTGACCCAGAGATGAAATAACCATTAGGATGCGATCGACCCCATTTTATGAATTCACTAAATGCTGTGAATAAAGATATAGATTTTATTGTCAGACTGCACAAACAGGGCCCTCCCTGAGATATTGGAATTGATGCTGGCTGAATCTGAAGTGGCTGGAGAAATAAGCAAGCGTGGAAAGCATCTGGCGTTTGTTTCAGAGATATGAGAGGAGACCCCGGTGATAAATCATGTGTTGAAACAAATGAGAGTTAGCAAAAGCCAACAAATTGGCTCTGATTTGTCTTCCAGGGGAGGATATAGATCTTCTGTGATTCTTAAGGGGCCCAGAGGGTCTTCCTCTTGATTTTCTTATCTCCACCCTAATAGCTCCTCATTGCTGCTTGTCCTGAGGGACCTATTTTGTGTAGGACAAATACATATAAAGGGAAAGGTGGGGAAGCATTGCATGCAATAAACTTAAAGGAAAGCATGGATAAAAGAGAATCTGTTAAAGTTGAAATCACTGAGAAGAGCAGTGTAAGATATAAAGTCACACACTAAAGTCAACAGTTTAAAATGAAGGAAGTCTTGTGAATGACTGAAAAATACAGGCTGTCTATGACCCGCCAGTGTGAGAGGAATAAAGAGCTGTGATCTCAAGATGTATTGAGGCAAGGTTAATACCAAGGGCTATATCTTGGCAGAGTGTCCAGTTGTGGTTAGCCATGATGAGGATGGATTAATTTAAATTAGAATAAGCACAGAAACAGATTGCTAAAACACAAGGGGAACACTGAAACCTTTGCCTGGATAAGACAGGAATCAAGCTTGGCTTATTTAGCTCTTATTTAGGGGTGATAGAGAATGTGATGGCTGCCTAGAAATACATCATGTGGATAAACATTGTAGGAAGGGAGACTACTGTCTGCCTAATCTAAAGGATGTCAATACAAGACCAAAAGGATTTAGAGGATGGTCCCTCATCAACAGTGTGATAGGGGAAAGGAAAAAACCCTCAACCCTTAACAAAGTTGATACTTGACCATTCAGTCTATAAAAGGGAATTATGGCCTGGTTGCCAGTGATGGATGCAGCCTAGATTAAATAATCCAAGTGGCTCCTTTCTGTCTAACTTCCTCTCTGCTAAGAAAATCCAAGAGAAACAGATGAGACTCCCTCTGCTCCTCATGCAATATCAGCTAGTTCCTACAGCTCCCTCTACAACAGTGCATACCACATGTGCCCACAGGCTTTCTGCAAGACCCCCAAACTTTGGTTTCTTACAAAAGTTTCTTGTTGACTTTCTGATACAAACCCTTCTGGCCTGGAAAGCTGGGGAAAAGTCAAAGATCAAATGACGTCCCATGGGTCTAATAAAATGCACTGGGATAAGCATTCTTTGTTTCAAGGAGTGTGCATGAGACCTGATTAGGCACCAACTTTAAAATAATGAAAATGAGTAAGAGCATCATGTAAATGCAAAGCACCATGATTAGTAGAGCCAACTCACACATTTGTTTGTGAGTACTCAGTTATCTTCCAAAACTGAAGATACTGGTGAAGGTCAGGAATGTCTGTAAGTTCAGCATAGATATTTCTCATACAACAAGAAAACACCTTAAAGAAATGTGGCCATCCCAATTTAATACGCTTTAAAATTACTTAACCATCAATTCCAAGACCAGAGAGAGTCACACCATACAAACTGAGCTACAAGGCAAACAACTGCAAGTACACAGACTAAGTTAAACCATTTAAGAGGATATTTCTTATACTTTGTCCTTCCCAATACAATAAGCAACAGATACTTGATCAATTCTATAGCCAAGAAGGGTATATCTTTTTAATAGCTATTAGGCTGTTTTCTCCTCTTCTTTATACCATGTCCATGCAAATGTAAGTCTGCTGCTGTTTGTAATGTAACTCCTGACTTGGACAAGAGAACCACATATAATATTTCTAACAGAGTAGCCCAACTAGTTGCAATATTTACAGGTTTTCCTCCCTCTGCGTGGAATGATCTGACATTTTGATGAATGGATTAAAAGGTAGCCTGGTTTCACTAGTTCATCTATAATTGCCTCTGGTGAAACTCTGCAAAGTAACGCTGTATCACAGCACCTGGAAAATCACAACCAAATTTCTATGTCTTCAGTGAGAACCAACCTAGAGAAACCACTTTCTCTAGCTGGGACAGAAATGGTTTTCTAATGGACTGATTTCCATTAGGACCTTGATTTCCATTGCTATGCTTACTGCTTGCATAACCAGTAGCACCTGACGTAGAATAGTAATGGGGTGATCACACTGTATAAACATGCCAGAAAAGCATGGTCCCCTGCCTCAAAGAATGTGCAGTCAAAGTGTGATAAGAAACAACAGCATTTTCACTTTTGAGGCACAGTTAACTTTCTCTTTTCCCTACTCATTTGTCAAAAAATAAGTATAGACCATCTGAATTCCAGAAGGAGAGCTTTGCATGTACACTAATCATGAAAGGATAAAAATTGTGTTTTCCAAAAATCACCTATGGGCTTTAGGAACACTATCTAGTCTGTTTCCCCAAAACATCTGCAAAATCTTGAGAGGCCCAAGAGCTGTAAGTGTCCTGTCCCCTTCTATTACAGTTCAGTTGATGTGGATACTCTGGTGAAAAAAAAGCATAACCACAAATCATTATCCTCAAAGGAACTAAGTGGGTCTTTTTTTCTTTAGTGAAGTCTCTCTTGTGACCCTCTCTAGATAAACATGGCACTCTCTGGACTTTACTTCTTCATTCTAACTGCTCTTTCCCACATTAAAGACTGAAACTAGGCATCATGACTGGGTACTTCTAAAGAGAGGAATGTTTTAAGTGCACATGACATTGTAAGAACTCTGAGAAGGAAACCATCTTTTGCAGGGATTACTTAGGGTTGATAGCAGGAGGGTGAAGTGCTGTGATGGGGAAGGCTAGCTTCTTCAATGTTGTTTCAGATGGATGCTCACAACACTTCTGCCATAGTAAATGAATGTGCTTTGCATAGAGCACAAAGGGTTAACTAAATGGCTTTCAGCAGAGTAAGAAAAACTGAATTTTACAATGGCTGAGAATTTGTGGTCTACATTCCTCAGGATGGGGAGGGAAGACAGGAAAGAGCAGTACTAAGGAAGAGAGAGCCCTTGAGATCTGGGACTCCTGCTGCCACCATCACCAGTGACTGTTCAGTTTGCTGGACCAGAAGGTCTGCCTCTGCCCATCATTGTTGACCCTCCCAAGAATGGCACATACTGCCCTTGGGGAACCTCTGGGAGAGATCAGTAGGACCAGAGAAGCTTTTGTCCAGTTTTAGTCAGGTGTGAAAGCAGCCTTCAGACGTGTTACCTTCCATTAGATTTTGTGAGAATGGGCAACTGGGCAGAGGAAAGAGCAATGGTTACCAGAAAGCTAATAATATCATCATCCATTGCAGGAGTCCAAGCTACATGCACAAGGAAGAAACGTAAGGAATGTCCTAGCTCTGCTGAAATCTGCTACTGAGCCTGACATATGAGACAGCAGAGAATCCAAGTAGAATCCCACAGGCTTGTAAGAAATTTGGCATCATTCATTCTGGTACTGATAAAAGTAGTTGGTTTTGTCTTTGTCAAGGCAGATATCCTTTCAGCCCCAGGAGCTGGGCTTTTCAGAAGCATCATTCACTCTTGTGGTACTTGCATTAAAATGGATAACACAGTTTTCAACGATTCTGTATGATCTTTACCTATACAATGCCAGGCAGGCGAAACCAATAAGGCACACAGTCCTTTTCTTGGCACAAAACATTTCTCAAGGAGGTGGTAAATCTCTAAAAATCTACACACTTCTGCAAGTGAATCTTTTCTTCCTCTTCCCGCTAGGACTTTCCTTTCCATCAAATACAGCCCCCAGATACCTTCATTAGTCAGAGAGCTCCACTTTATTATGTTTGGTTTTTACTTTTAAAAAAAGTATCCCTCTCTGACCAAGCATGAAACAAAACCAAAGAAAAAAAATGCAAGGAGCAAATTCATAAGAAGTAGCAATTAAATTAGCTTGTAAAGCCCCAGAAATGCCCAAAGCTTGTAGCATCCTCCAGAAAATATATGATCACTAACTCTCTTTTGTGTCATGCTTAAGCTGCACGTCTTCATGCCAGCTCAGGCTCTTCTCACCTCCAGTATGGTGTGGAAAAGCAAATGTACACACAAGCAAGCTGTGCAAACCTTGTCAGCATACGCATCAGTGCTCACAACCCTCACAGGCACAAGGTGTCCTTTGTATCCTATGCAACCTGCTTTCCAAAACCTCATCATTTATCCTGTAAATCTGTCAACGATGCTTGCTCCAGAACATGCTCCCATCTGTATTCCCTTCTCTGTTAAACATACACTTTTGAATGTGTTCCTCTTATTCTAGAATGACAATTCGGTTGAACAGAAAATTGAAAATTACTTACAGATATTTTCCAGGTATAAAAATAGCATACAGGCACCTACTCATGTCCAATGATGAATTTTTGTGGCCTCATAACATTGACCTGGAGTCACTGGTGTAGCACAGAATAGTTATGAAATTTTTGGCAGTAGTGAAAAGTTTACCAATTTTAGCCCAAGGGATTTCTAATGAAAAATTCATACCTAAGTGTATTTCTTCTAATTTTCTGTCTTTGCATTCTTCTAAAAGGCATGTTTTGTGATTGCCGTTGGAATCCCATATAATGTCTATCCATCAGAGGTGGTCATTACCCTTGCCTGTTCACTACCTTTTCCCATTGGGTTCATTTTCTTGTACCATGTATGACTGGATTTTTCACTATAGTTATGCATTAGTATAGCAGTCATCTCCAGGCTATTGGATTTCAACATGTGCATAATATTATTAATTTATAAGTCTTAACTAAAACCAATTGCTTTGTGTGCTGTCCTGGATGCTTGCTTACAATCCCAGATGTTTTAAATATGAAATATATGTTTCATGGAAAGTCTAAATTTCCTTAAATTTTCAAATGTATAGACTGGGTGCTGGTCATGCTGACTTTGGCTTAGGGACCAGAGACCAGTCCAGTCTGATCTCTCTTTCATAAGAAAATGGGAAGACTTTAAAGCAGTTTAGACACAACCTTGAAATTTTTAGGACCTTTGAGGAATGGTACGTTGACTAAGGGTGTCATGGGAAGGCTGGGAATCTAGGTTTCAATGACTGTCTGAATGCAGCACAGAGGCGGGTAGGAGACTGGTGTGTAATAATATTTTTATCAGAAAAGCCGTGAAGGAGAGGGAAATGGGAGTTTTCCCAAGAATGACGGACTTCTGTTGTCCTTTGGGGAGCAGGAGCTGGGATTGGGAATTGACAGTGCAAAACTTGCCTGTTCTGTGGGAAGTACTTAGGGAGGGACAGAACTGTTTATAATGTTAAATTAAATTGTTCTCCAAAACCTTGCTCTGTCAGAAGTCTGTGTGGTGCTCAAAGATTTCCTCTTCTACTATAAGACATGGCCTGTTTTCTGCTCATCTGAAGGCTCTCTGAAACAGATGGTAAGTCCCAGTGTGCCATGTAAAATTAGACAGCAAAACTGTCTCTGGAAATGAATGTACAGAGAAGGGAGAAAGGTCTTTGTTAATGCTGTTGTCCTTCTTTTTATTATAAATCTGCATAGGCTTCTGGGTGAGGAGATGGAATTACACTGCTCTGCATTTCTGATGAGGTGGAGGGCTAAGGAGCCGTTTGATTCTGGGATGCAATAATGCTAAAAAGGATGTACCTTTCTGGATTGGTACTTGGCTGTGAACCAAGAGCAGCTCTACTGACACATAAAGCACAGCATTTGCTGGACACTGCTGCTAGGGCTGGGCATTTCTGAGGTTTCACTAACATACAGTCTGGCATGCATGCAGAGTTACTGAGCGTGCACAGGTTGGGGATATCACCTGGGGAGCACAGCCAGGGCTACAGGCCAGGCCAGTATAGACACAGTATACACAATACATCTTCATGCAAGGACAAAATCCATGATCTTGTACTTCCCTTTTAACCTCTGCACATAACTAGGCTTTACTCCCTCAAAACCAGCAGAGCTTTATACTCCACGCCACACAGCTCTTTGCTGTCCTTCACAGCCTGACAATGATGCTTTGACTGGATAAAATAATCTTTGCTGGCCATACAGCTGTTTTGCTGCCTGGGTTGGTCAGTGTTTGTGCCTAGGCCTTTTGACATGTTCTAGCCAGGGTGAAATGACCCTCTGTAGAGATGTGGATTTTTCCTCCTGTAAGGGCTATCCTTTTAGAGCAGACGGGAAAGGCACATACAGCATAATATCTGCAGTGTTTTAAAGAAGCTGCAAGAGAGGGAAATTAGCATCAAGCCTGAACGTGGGATTATAAACAACATATGGAGAATAAATCTCCATTAAGCAAGGTTGAGGAGGAGGGGGAAGCTAAGGGGGCAGCTAAGTCCAATAGCAGGAAAGATATAGTTCTAAATGCTCTCCAGGACAAGCTCATATAGGCTAATTAGCTACCCCACGAGCTGGCTAAAATGCAAAAGCTGGCACTTTTCTGTTGAGCATAATCACAGGAATGTATTTTCCTGCCTCATCTCATGAGTTAATACTGCAAGTCTGATTTTACCTCGGGCTATATTCTCCTACTCTCAGCCTTAAACCTAGCTGAGGGTTAAGGGTACCTAAATAATCTCCATGTGCCAGGCACGATTCTCCACTGAAAATGGAATGGTAAATTCAGAAACCAGCCAGTGACATGGGATCCTTAGGATATGGGTGGGAGAGGCAGTAAAGGTACCAAATCATGCCAGATACGTCTTGTTGCTTCTATTATCTTGAGCCTTTTTGGCCAGTGGCAAGATGGCGTAAGAAGGAATTCAGGTAGCCACCATAAACTCATTACAGAGGGTAAAATAGACCTGCTAGCACAGTGAAACACCTTCTCTCCTGCATATCGCTGCTGCATAGAGAAAAGCAATTAGCACAGGGAATTTGTCTTAATGCAGTTTTTACGTTTTAGTGTCCAATTTTGCCCAGGGAGGAGGTACCTGGGGATTTCCAATACATCTGTTCTAACAGGGAGGGCAGAGGGAAATGACTTTAATTAAAGTAACAGAAGTACACTTTGAACCTTTACAATCTGATCAAACTGGAACAGAAGGAGGGAAGCGGGGGGAGCCACAATGGAAAGGATTTATAAAATATAAATCATAAAGCAGAGAGAGAGAACATAACAAATGGCAGGCCAGGTGCATCTTTCCTAAGTGGTGCTGAATTTAGCCCAAATCCCTCATGCTTTTTTCCCCTTGGCCATCCAAACAGATGTCTGTAGCTTTCAGATAAATTATAAAACATGGAGGGAAGAATTCTACTCAGTGCTGTTGCCTTGCAAAAAAGTCCCAGCTGCGGATTTTTACTGTGTTTACTTTTACTGCTCAGGAACTAGAGGGAAAGAAGATGATGAGCAGCTGGGATTTGTAGGGGACAGTGGGCTCTTCCTTCAACACATTTGCTCTCCTCTTGCTTTCCCATTAACCTCCCAGTGAGCTATCAGTTTTCCTTGCCCTCATATTTTTTCTATAGGTAGCAGGGAAAAAATAAATGCTTTTTTTCTTATAAGTGTCCATTTTCCTGCTTCCCATGTTTACCACCCTAGAATGAGAGTTATACCACAACTCACTAAAATGCTTGCAGACAGACTGAATTTCATGCAACATCTGTGGCTGATGTCTTCTCTAGGCTGCCCCTAGACAATTTCTTGCTCAACACTTTCGTTTAAGCCCCTTAAACCTCTCTTCAGTGGGGCCTGCCTTTTCCAATGACTAGGCATGGAGATTTATTTAGAAGCTGGGATTCCAAGGGCCATAATCACATAGCCTACCAATACCATTAGGCATCTAAATCCCTTTGTAAAGCTGAACTTCAGTGAGTCTCTTTTTTTTCTCTCTGTCCCTACTTCCTCTTGCAAGCGCTAACTTCACAGTTAATGGCTGAAGGGACAAAGCCTTCAGGTCAAAGGGGAGTACATGATGATACAGCGTCACCAAGACAGGGAACATAAGGTTAACTGTCTGCAGGATGAGTGCCTCCTGCACTGGGGCTTTGCAGAGCACCCAAGCACCTTTAACTGACTGCGGGGAAGGGGAGGGAGAAGAAAGGCCATCACATTCTGCAAGTGTAGTTCAGCTCAGGCATGAACTTAAAGGTGTTTTGTGCCCAGGTATAAACTACTACAGCTTCACTGATATACACAGTTTCCTAACCCAGATAACAGCTCTGCCTAAAAGCAAAACTTTCCTGCACCCCATCCCTCTTCACATCATTGCAACTGCCTTGCAAGCTAAGCAATGACATGTTGGTCTCTTGCAACCGTAGAATAGGAGAGACAATATCTACACCTTCCACTTGCTACAGACTTAGCGGGAGTTTTCTTTTTAGGATTTGAGAGCCACATGTCATGGCAACGCATGCTGGAGCCCTTCCTGCTTGTATTTCTGGAAGGTCTTGTTTCAATCCCTGGTAATCAAAATGGCATCTCTTACACATGCACTCCACAGACTTCATATTTTTGAATTCTGATCTACAAGAAGATATAACAAATCTTTCTCTCAGCCTGGTATCTGTGTCTGGCAGGCCATCTGGCAAGCAGGTTGCAAGAAGAAAGAGTCTTTTCTATATTACTACTTTCCCTAGTTTTTCAAATTAGGCTTCTTCCCTCCCCCCACCTTGTCAAGAGTGCAAAACAGATGAAAAACTAATCTTGAGCTCTTCACAATGTTCATCTCAAATGAGCTCTGGTCTATCCATTTCTGCAGTGAAGGATTTATTAAACAGAGAATGTAAAGGGGAGAACATAATAATGAAGCTTTAATTGTCAAACTCTTTACCTTGTTGCTCTCTTGCACCCCAATTAAAACCAACACAGGCAGCTTCTATTAGAAATGTTAATTATTTTGTAGATAATCAGATGCAATTAGTTGTAAAAGCACCTGACCTCACTTAATAATGGCAAGTGGGGGCAGTGGGAAGGGGCGGGGAGAAAAAAGAAGCCTTTTTAAAATGTTGAGAGATGCAAAAAGCAACAACAGGAAGAAAATAAACCCACAAATTAGCAGTTTTGCTAATGGTAGTAGTATAGAAAGTAATAAGGTGCAGAAGAGACGGCGTTCTAGAAAAATCATGCATGTCCTAAGTTTCAACCGTTTACGTAGCAAACTAAAATGAGGCTGCATTTTGGTCTGGTTTCCTATTAGAAGTTTACAACGCCATGCTTTGTGTGATTATCCTCTCCTCTTCCACTCCCCAATAAATTTTGAATACAGTGCTGAATTTTAACACAGTCTGATGGAGGTGCTAACCAGTTTCATTGAAATAGGTTGCTCTGTAGCCAAGGGCATCTCCCTTGGAGTCTGAGGCAGAGACCCTTTTGTGTCCTGTGATCCAAAACCTCAGGCAACCCACATGGAGACAAGTCTTCATTGGACACCTGGCAAAAAGCTTCAGGCAGACTTTGTACCTCCTTAAACACCGAAGTCAGCAGCCAAGGAAAGATATCCATACAGACATGATGCTTTACTTGCACCAGAGCTCCCAGACCAACTCATTCTCTTTGCACACAGTAGCTATCAGTGAGAAATATCAGTCCTCCTCCCTCTGCTCTGTGAAGTGCAGTGTGACC
This sequence comes from Pygoscelis adeliae, assembly GCF_000699105.1. Classification (NCBI taxonomy): domain Eukaryota; kingdom Metazoa; phylum Chordata; class Aves; order Sphenisciformes; family Spheniscidae; genus Pygoscelis; species Pygoscelis adeliae. Next base: position 80,273 of record NW_008825609.1, read on the forward strand.
AGGAGGTGTCGGTGGGGCATCAAAGGGCATGCTCCCCCACGTGGGTGTTGTACTACTGCGGTGCTGCTGCCAGGGCGGGGGGCATGGGAGAAGGCTCACGTGGCCTTCTCTCCCTCCCTGGTGGGAGGCACATCCTCTATGCTGCTCCCCAGGCATGCTCCAGCCCTGCAACTCTGCTTTTATTGCAGTAACTCCCCTTCCACACCTTCTCCCTTCCATACTTGGATGTAGCTTTATAAGGACAGCTCTACAGCTGTCCCTCCTGAGCGTCCCACCCTTCAAAGGAAGATGAAAGAGGCTAGAAATTTTTACAGTATCTGGTAACAGGCTATCTCCCAGGGGGGATCGAATTATCAGTGCTGTCTCTTATAGTGAGATCAACAAGCTACTCTGTATATGTTTTATACAATGCCCTTATGGCCTTTTAAATCAACATGCTCTCAGATCTCTCTCAGCATCACCTATGGCACAAATTCTTTTTCTCCAATTTTCTGTAAGCTGCCATAATTAGATGGATTAGGGGAGTAAACAATCTATCATTTACCTTCTTGAATGTAGTAGATGAAACTCTGTTATACAGCACCACATCCCATTAAAAGACTGCCTCACTGAACACAAGCTATTTCACAGTGATGAAGGTCTTAATAACCGTGCCTAAAGGAAAGTTATTATTGGAAAGAAATATCAGGCATATAAGCCATGGCAAATGCATGGACGATGTTAGGGCTGGAAACTCACATCATCAGGTTGTGATCCAGACCAGCAGGCAGCAGAGCAAATATGCTACTGGACTGCTGTGCATAATCTTAGACTTCAGCATGTGTACCCTGTGTACACCCCCAACTTGTGTCCTGCAGACATGCAGAAAAGAATTGAATTTAATTTCTGCATGTAGTGCCTTTTGCCATGTGCCCTTTCTTATTTATTAGTTTTAACCACTGCATGCCACACTGCCAGTGTCTCTCTGCAGTACACAGCATTGCTTTGCAGTCCTTTTGGTTCCGTGTGCACTGATGTTTTTGCCAACCCTACCTCCTGCTTTCATTTCTTTGTGCATTTTTTCTTTTTTTTTTTACTTTCTAACATCAATGTGAAGCTTAGTTCAATAGCATAGCCATGCAAAATTATCTAACTGCTTCTCTGATGTGGTTGACAGACAAGGCATTCTTTAGAGAGGTGATTTGAGCTGATTGAGTTATACCAAGAGAGGTTGCAAAGATAGCCCTAAACAAATATGCAAATTCTGTTGTTATTCATAGGATCCTCCTATTCAAGTACTTGATATTTTTACTACCTTATTCACAGAAATACCAAATGTTTTCTGAATGTTAGTGTGGAAGATTACCTTTTGGCTCCAACAGCCACCCAGCAAAATATTTTGTTGCTTCTTGCTTGCAAATACTGATCTGTGGAACTTAAACTTTGAAGAAATGTATTGCTTTTGACAAAACTTCCTTCTGGAAAGACTTCAATCCAGGATTAAAGCTATATTCATCAGGTGGGTAGACTATCCAAACACAGAGCAGCCCAATAATCCCATTAGTTGGGCATTCATCTGGGATGTAACACAGCTTCAAAATTCTGGTGAACCAAGCTGGGCAGGGGCCTGAACTCTTCTACAAGAAGTGGAGGCTTTGGGTAACCTAGGATGTGAATCCCTCTTTCTTCACTTAACCCCTTGTTTCTTGCTGGCATAGAAAAAAAAGATTTTTTAAACAGAGGGTAGAAATTCTCTCTCACTTTCTAAAGATGACCTGCCTTAAAATCCAGAGGATGAAATACTTTCTCTTCTCTTTCAGCCATTTTAAAAGCCTGTTTCCCACTCACTGAGCAGATGCAGGGGGAGTCAGAAGACCACTCAGCTTTATACAGTCTTCTCCCCCATTGCAAATGGTAGGTGCAGAGCCTCGAGTTCCCTATTTTTGTGCTAAGTTCTGTAGAAAAACAGTGAGAGTCTCTGTCCCAAAGAGTTCAACATATTTGGTGAATACTCTGAATCAGCTGTCATGGCCACTGAGTTGCAAATATCACAAAACCTGAGACCCAGCCTTAAACAGGTAAAATGGAGCCGGGTGTTGCTCCAGACAATTTGACAGGGAGACTGAAACATAACACTGCCCTCAGCATGTTTCTTGCTCAGTACTGCTGACCATGGTCAGCCATGTTGCACACATTCCTTTGTGATGAACCATTTAGACACATATATGTTGGTGCTGTTCATCTACTATTAATGAATAACAAGTACAGCTCTAGAAGAAGGCCTACTTTTTGCAAAAAATGCATCACTTCATTTATCGGGTGAGTCATTTATCCATGTGAGCTATAAGCTTTAAAAAAATGTATCTGTATGGTAGATCGAGACATCCTAAAAATGCAGTATGATCCAGCAACACCTACAGAGGTCTCAGTGTTAGCACAAAGCAATGAGTGACTGAAATATATATTGTCTCCTAGTAGTTACAAAAAAATGCCAGAACTTCTAGTGAAGTATTTCTAGAAAAATGAGACTTTCCAGAGGGCACCCAAAATTCTGGGCAGCATGAGGTTACAGCCTTCCTAGAAATGGCATCTCTGCCTGTGCCAGTGTGGCCTCTGGATCCACGTTTCTTCTGATTCAGGGCTATGCCCTGAGTTTTCTGTGTCTGGTCAGACAAAGAAGCCAAACCACAGCAAAATTCACAAATGCTGTGGCCCTGGATGAGGTTAGGGAAGGTTAACATTTAGACATGATGTGCACAAACATGCATGCCTGGTGTTTGAGAAGCGGAGTGTGTCATGTTCATTGAGTCCTGCACAGCATGTGGGTATAAGCGTGGAAAGTTCTTCACCTGAGAGGGAAGAAATGGAGGGAAAGGTGGAGCTGAGAAGGAAGGCTAGGAACACTTTTCTCCGTGCTACTATTTTCAGCACTGCTGCAGCTAATTTGTGTTTAGACATGAGCAGCTGTCGTCTCTGTGCCTTTTACATCTTCATAGAAGTCAATCATGAGCTGGCATATCTTCCCGCTCTCCCCAGGTCTGGCTGCTGCTTGAAAACATTGTTTCAGCCTAAGAATTGCATTTCCCGGTGTTCATGATTTTAATGCGAATGCTCAACAGTAATTTCATATCCTTTCTCTTGGACAGTTTTTCTTTGGCTCATCTAGTTTTGAATGTTGTTGGGTTTTTAGGGATGCTTTTAGTCAATATTTCAAATGAATAAAATGTTTCCTTTAAAACCCAGGCATATCTGAGGTTCATCAGGCCAAAATAAATAAACAATGACTTGTGAACTGCCGACATGATGGACAAAGAAGCAATTTTAAGCCACGTGGATCCCATACCAGAGTGAGCCCATATCCTAGCTGAGGCAGAGATAACACTAGTAGAAGGAAAGAAAAGTGACTTGGCAGCACACCAGATATGGTTAGATCTCAGTGGGAGGAGAGCTTGCAGATCATCCATGATATTTAGTTTGAGGCTAGAGGGGATTTGAGGCTCCCGGAGTCTTTGCAAGCTAGATTTTACAGAGAGCAGCATGCAGCAGGGGAGGAAGCCTGCGAGTGGAGTGCAGCACACCAAAGCAGCAACTAGGTGCCAGGGTCTCCGAAGATGCTGCAGCAGAAGGAACTGATAAGAGTTGGAGTGCTGGCCCTGTGGATCAAGCAGAGCCTGCCATGCTCAGGAAGGTGAGAAAGGGAAGCTGGAGAACTCCTCCAACATCAAGCTCCTCCTCACCCCATGTCTTCCTCTAGATCACCCTTTATTTTTAGCTGTCATAACTCATCTGCCATTACTTAACTACCACTTCTTATCCCAAAGGACCAGGCATTCAGTTTGATTCCAGGCAGAGTCCCTTTTCCTGAAACATATTGGCAACGCTTTCAGTTCACAAAACGGTTTCTTGTACTCCTCGGCATGAAGCCTGCCAGCATTACTTTATAATAAGCAGCATCCATGTTCCTTGGGAGGGCTGGGATACAAAAAGAGGATTTAGCCTTCTGTAGTCTTTTTTATTTACCTGAGTTTTTCTCCAAAGCACTTTTAAGATAAAGAGTAGTCACAGGGTTACTGTGCTAGCCAACCCAGTTGCCTGTAAACAATATCTCTCCTGGAGCTTTTAGCGCTTGTTTCATGAAGGGGAGAGGTGCAGGCCAGAACATTTATCCTGTTTTCTTGGAAGGTACTCTAGTGTCTCAAGCTTCAGGCAAGTCTGCTAGAAGGAAAAGTGACCTGAGGCTGGAGGACTGAAGGACATATCCCAGATCACTGCCTCCAGCCTGCTGATACAATATCAATACAAAGTATAAAAGCAAGGCAAGACCTTGTGTCTCAGGTAGCAATTTGTGCCATTTGAGATTAACCCTATAAATCACAGGGGCTTTGTATTGATGTCATTGCCATGGGACTTAGGCTTTTGTTTTCGTTTTAAAACCTAGGTCCTAAAGGGTCCCTGCAGGGAAATCTTTATCCCATGCAGGACAGTTCCTTCTGAAGAGTTTGTTATAAACCAGGTAAAGTTCCTTCTCCATACCTGTTTCTAAATGAAGAAAAGAGCAAATGGATGGGAAAGATTAAAGAGCACTTGTAATACTTCCTTCTAAGCTGTGCGCTTGTCTTACACCACTCAATGAATCTCTCTTGGGGTTTCAGTGTTTCCATTTTTATCATATTCTGGCTGTAAATGATATTAAAAAGTAAATCTTAAAGATGTACTCAGTGTGAAACACAGCCATGAATCACTGTTCCCCCTACAGGCTGGGTCTCCATCTGCAGTCATGCCAATTCCTGTCGTTTCACACAGGCACAGTCCCACTTCCCACCATCTGCACACAAAACCAGCCTGCTTGTCAAAAGCAAGGGTAATTATTGGGTTAGATGCAGATTGAACATCTATTGCTTGGATAGCAGAACATATATTCCCTTCCCAGCCCTTCTGGGAAAATCAGGTGTCTAGAATAAAAGCAGACAGGATGGTCAGGCTGTCCAATGCAACCCAGCTGGATCAGAGTTGTTGGCTCAGGGAGCACAAGAGAGCACCCCTTCTGGTCCCTGGCAAAAAAACAATGTCTGGAAATTCCCTTAAAGTGCTGAACACATCAAAGGGAGGGTTTCCAGAGAGCAGGCATCTTGGCCTTACCTCTCTAGAGTCATCTTACACAGAGGAGCTTCTTTAGGATGTGAATCCACCAATTTGAGAGCAACATGACACCTATTATGAAGTGTCTATAATGTCACCTGAATCAAGGCCAATGTGTTTACCCAAATCCTGGAGCCTCATGTGGGAGTTAAACCTAGGTTCAGGCTCCAGTCTGACCACAGCACTCAACAACTGAGAAGACTGTTTGCAAGTGTCCTAGTCCTAGTTCATGGTAGGAAACCTCTTCCCTGACAGAAAGTTGGAAGTAGTGGTGCAGCAGCTTCAGGGAACTGCTAAGGAAAGAGAGGAGTGTATCCCCTGACCAGCCACGGAGACACTTCAGGTTTGGGTGCGTGGCAGTTTTTTGTGCTTTTGGTTGAAAGCACTACTGGGTTGAAGCAGCACAGAAGGGTCCCCTGGAAATCCAGTACTGTTTTCTGTGCTAGCTCTGCATAGTAAAGCTGTTTTGAAAAACCTCTGATGTTCTTCAATCCCTTCTAGTATAATGAACTTTAAAAGGCAGAGGAACCCCTTCCCTCCCCAAAAGCCCTCAGGGTCCTATCCTCACAAATCCTGTTTTCTTTCCTACCTCAGGGCATAGATTGACAGCCAAGCTATTCCAACAATTATCCTGATAAATACTGGGACTTGTCTTAATGGAAGTGCTTGCAGGACTCTCTGCTACCATTTGCAAACATGTTGTGGGTGTATGTAAGTGTGTGAGGGGAGGGGAGCAGGACGGGGGTGTCTGTTCTCTGTGAGCCTGGAGTTCACACTTTTGCAGACAGTCCTGGAGAGGCTCTGATGTTTGCCCTGCTTCTCCTCTTGGAGAGCAAAGTGATGGCTGGAAGTGTTCCTCTAAAATAACTGTGTCTGTGTGAATGCAGGAGGAAGGGAAACACTGTTATTCCCTTGCGTCGTGTGTGTGTGTGTCTGTGTCTGTGTCTGTGTGTCTGTGTGTCTGTGTCTGTGTGTGTGTTGCTTCCCCCCCTCCCATCTTATTTCTTAAAAAGCAGGCAGGAATTTGGGAGACGTAGGAGGATGTGGCTTGTCTTTCTACCCCTCCCCTTTCTGCACTGTAAATTCTTAAACAGGCCCAGGAGAGTAAATTGCTTTTTCAAGTTTTATCAACAAGAAGGCAGCCCAGCAGAGTTACAGTTCAGTGCTCAAAGATTGCCTTCATGTTTAGCAAGAAGCTTTCAGGCCAGAAAATAAATAAATATATCTACTGGGAGGGGTGACTCCCCCCTCCTGATGGTACAGAATTTACATTTTGTGGATGTAACTTGTCTTCCTGATGCACTTCTAAGTTTCCAGTCTAGTCAAGTAAATTGCGTTCTGTATTCAGGGTTATAATAAGACCTACCCCCATCAGGACACAGGACAGACGTGCTGGACCATGGAGACAGCTCCACTTAGTGCAAACTATTCCACAAGGCATTATCCAAAAATGACAATTTGGGCTTTTCAGAAATGCACCATGTCGTTGAAAAAATAGTTTTTTAAGCCTGCTTTGTGCCATAAAGTTTCTCACTTCAGTAGCATCAGATGCTGTTTCACAAGTCCTGATTTTCAATTAATAGCAAAAGTGAAAGATGGGGAAGACTGAAAAGAAGACAATATGTCCACATACATGTACATGTGCTAGCTTCTGACAGAGAAAATTAGAGAAAAGGAATGCC
>NW_008825609.1:87082-88174 GCF_000699105.1 Pygoscelis adeliae
GTTAGAAAAAAACAGGGAAAAGAACCGTTTCCTTGAAAAAGAAAATTGGGCATTTGCAACATTAGTTTTTGTCTATTCCACTCAAATCCACTAGGTTTTTAATGACATTGTCCTTTCAGAAGAACGGACCCTCTTTTCAGAAAGCTGAAGAGAGCCAGGATGGATCTTATCTGGTGTTGGTTTCAAAGACAAGTCATGGGAAGAATTTTAGCCTCCCTGTGACAAAGCCCCATTTAGGGGGTACAGCATGGCAATTTCTGGTTCCTCCTTCTCTATTAAATTGGTTTGCCTCCCCACTAAAAGAGTAGAAAAGAACTTAAGAAGTCCACAGCAAAGCATAGCTCATCAGCTCTTCGAAAGAAGAGCTTTCTTTTCAAAAAAGAAATGTTGATTTTTTGGACAGCAGGTGAGCTTGTATTACCACCCACTCTTCTTTTCCCACAGCCTTTTGTGGAACCAGGTGCTCAACACCCTGATGAGATGGCAGTGCTAGGGGAAGGCATGGTGGGGGTCAGCTTACCACTCTGACACCTCTGGCTATGCAGTTCATGGCTGAATCCTCTTACTTCCAGCAGCTCATCCCTTGGAGGCAACTAATGGACTACAATGGGATCTGATTTGCAATGATGTCCCCAGGTAGTTAAGATTAATAAAGTTCTCCCCATCTGCCCCTAAAGCCGTAGGTTTAGAATTACACTCCAACAGCTAAGCTTAGAGTCCTCCAAGCTGCTGGATTAGGCTGCTGGCATATTCAGGTTGACATTACTATGTCAGTTTCAATTTTCACAGAATCTTAGAATCATTTAGGTTGGAAAAGGCCTTTAAGATCATCGAGTCCAACCATCGATCCAACACCACCATGCCCACTAAACCATGTCCCTAAGCACCACATCTACACGTCTTTTAATACCTCCAGGGATGGTGACTCCACCACTTCCCTGGGCAGCCTGTTCCAGCGCTTGACAACCCTTTCGGTGAAGAAATTTTTCCTCGTGTCCAACCTAAACCTCCCCTGGTGCAACTTGAAGCCGTTTCCTCTTGTCCTATCGCTTGTTACTTGGGAGAAGAGACCGACACCCACCTCGCTACAAC
>NW_008825609.1:88308-92271 GCF_000699105.1 Pygoscelis adeliae
AAATCCCCCCGGGGTGGGTGCCCCCCCCCCTCCCCTGGCCAGCCTGTTCCAATGCTTGACGACCCCTTCAGTGAAGAGTTTTTTCCTAATAGCCAATCTAAGCCTCCCCTGGCACAACTTGAGGCTGTTTCCCCTTGTCCTATCACTTGTTACTTGGGAGAAGAGACCAACACGCACCTCGCTACAACCTCCTTTCAGGTAGCTGTAGAGAGCAATAAAGTCTCCCCTCAGCCTCCTTTTCTCCAGGCTAAACAACCCCAGTTCCCTCAGCCACTCCTCATAACACTTGTTCTCCAGACCCTTCACCAGCCTCGTTGCCCTTCTCTGGACACGCTCCAGCACCTCAACATCCTTCTTGTAGTGAGGGGCCCAAAACTGAACACAGTATTTGAGGTGCAGCCTCACCAGTGCCAAGTACAGGGGCACAATCACTTCCCTCCTCCTGCTGGCCACTTTATATCTGATACAGGCCAGGATGCCATTGGCCTTCTTGGCCACCTGGGCACACTGCCGGCTCATGTTCAGCCGGCTGTTGACCAACACCCCCAGGTCCTTTTCCGCCAGGCAGCTTTCCAGCCACTCTTCCCCAAGCCTGTAGTGCTGCATGGGGTTGTTGTGGCCGAAGTGCAGGACCCGGCACTTGGCCTTGTTGAATCTCAACAAGGTGTTTATGCCAGTTGTACAGGGAAAAATACTTCTGGAGTTCTTTGATTCCAGCAACTAGGAGCATAAGCACAAATCTGTCATCTCTAATCCAAGCTCATCAAATTAAAAGTAATCACCCCTTTCACTATGGGTGAAGCCCTTTTTTCCCATGCCTTAGTCCAGCCTTAGTTATATCATAGATCAATCAGAAGACCTGACATTTTTGTCACTGACTACTTACACCAGTGCACTAATATTTCTATATAAGTGCTTAAAATAATAATTAGAACTCAATGAATAATGGATAAGCTGAATAATTTATTCAGATATATTGCAAAACTTGAACAACTTATTTGATGAATATATTTAATAACTCACTCTGTCCTATAACTTTGTGAATAATATTTTTTAAACTAGATGAGTAATTTGTTTTTTAAAAAATTGTAACATTTGTCAAATAAATTATCCATTGAATATTATTCAACCAACTCTAATAATGCTGAGTTACCAGCAAGTGCATTCTTAAATGGCCACTGGAGGCCCAAATAAGCATGTCTGAGCTTTCTGGGAAGACTTTTTGCTTATCTTTAATAAAGTACTTATTGTGATGAAATATGATCTTTCTACCTCAAGAATTCATTTTTATTTTTTAGTGGAGTAAAAGGAGACAGAAACAGTAGCAGAAGGGAATAAAGATGTCCATCCTTTATTCCTGAAACCATAGGAACATGCCCATTTTCAGATGGGATGAAAGCTACCACACATGAAGTAGTACAGAAGGACAGAAGTTTAATTATGCCCACGTTCCCATTCCCTCATCTCCAGTGTAAAACAAGGACACAGAAAGCACTGAATTCTGAGCTCAGCTTTGTGACCCTCACTGTAGAAGTGATCCTGCAAGAGGGTTTTGTACCAGGGGCTAGTAGATTTGCAGTGTGTAATTGCAGGGTTAGTATCAATTGAAATTGAGAGAGCTTTCCTCAGTTGGGATCTGAAGAGGGAGAACCCCAAGACAGAAGTTTCACCTAAGCAACCCTTCCACCCAAGGTTACATCCACAGCAAGTGTAAATGGACCCACATTAAGACCAAGAAAGCAGCACCTGTTCCTGCTCCCTGATAATCACCAAAGGTCACAGGTGAGAGATTTTCTTCTCTATTGATCTAGCGCATTTTTCCCCCACCCTGGATGCCTTTGTTCAGCTCTGACAGATGCTCAGACCCAGGACTGAGCTTCCCCAAGGAGCCATGCAGTGTACTTGGTAGCAATCCAGCTTTTGATACTGAAGATAATATTTATTGCTCAGGGAGAAAGAGCTCATATTTTTTCAACTCCTACCTGGACTGACCTAGTTGGGTTTAGCCTTGAAGAAGAAGAATGTAGCAAAGTGCCCTTAAAGATTAAAATTTATTTTACTTTTTACAGCTTTGCTGTAAAGTCTTGGGCTGAAGTACAATTTGCAGTTATAATTATAGTATATTAAACACACGGTTCTTACTTGTAGCCTTCACTATTCTGGCTCAGATACCTCTGGACGTGCGACCTTAGTGTTTTATTCAAATGCTCACTCCATAATAATCTCATTAAAAATTGTATCATGTAAAGATGAAGCTCACATTCCTTCTTTCCTCAATTACCTGCAAAGTCTTTTGTACATATAAACTCAAGGGGCCAAGTACACAGCCTCCCCTAGGACTGTCGGGCACTGCCATGTGAAATGACAGTATTCACAGGTTATTCTTGTTCTTCTGAACCTGCTTTTCAGCATCCTCCAAGATAGGTTTTATTTACTTTGGTCACCCACTTGTGACCACTAGTATAAGACTTTGACCTTAGGAGCAGCTATCTGAAGGAAAGCACAGGGTGGCCTACATAATCTTTAAGAGCTGTGTGAAGCTAAGTGTCTCAAAGCACCCAGGTCAGTACTGCATGTGAGGATGTAAGGCTAGAGGGCTGGAGCACTCTTGAGCTTTGCCTGCATTTTCTTACCTACAGAGCAAGTTGCCATGTTTCAGCCTATAAGTAAATATTGTCAGCCAAGGAGTTTGGGTTCCAGTATGAGCCCAAGCCTTGAGTTAGATGGAGCCTTAACAGTCAGTAGGTCAGTTGTCTGAACTGAAGATCATATTTTATTTAACACAGTCGGCATAAGCACTGGAAACCTCTTTATATATCCCCACATATAGAAGGATCGTCTCTGCAGCAGCTGGGGTTGCACATGCATTCAGCCTAGCTGGTACTGAGTAATTGAGAAGGACTTGGAGAAGGAACAGGTTCTGTATAAGGCTTGGTTGGGTATTTCACACAGGAAGACAAAGTACAAAGATGAAAGAGGCATATGATGTGTTAATAGCAATGCCTGCGCTGGATTTATAGATATTTCCAGAGGGCTGAACAAGCAATTACAGATGGGAGAATGTGGAGTGGACGTGACTCATGTTTTGGGAAAGGTTGACAAGCTTGTAGCCAAGTCCTTCCAGCACAGAGGGAATGTCCACACACAATACTTGAACCATGGACCCTGGAGCCCTTCTCTCCTGCTACAGGATACCAAGTCAATCTCATTGGCTTACGCTGCTGCAGTTGTAACCAGCGGCAGGAGAATGGCTTTCCCCGGCATGCTTTCCTCTATCTATAAAACGATGGGTTTAAAGCACGGATTCCAGTAAGAGCTACCTTGTCAGAGTCACTGCTTTAGGACAGACCCTGGCCGCCTCATCTCTAATTTTTGTAAGCTTACCACTCCAGCTCCCTTGCCTTAAGCCATTGCAAATGCTTTTGCAGATATCACTCATATTTCCAAGTACTTCAAAGGCTTAGTTCAGCTGCAACTGCCTTTCTTATTTGTGTGTATGCCCTGTATATCCCACCTGCTACTTAAGCACAAGAGGCTGTATTGGATTTGCATGGCAAGGTTTTGGGAGCAGGGGGGCTATAGGGGTAGCTTCTGTGAGAAGCTGCCAGAAGCTTCCCCCATGTCTGATAGAGCCAATGCCAGCCGGTTCCAAGATGGACCCGCTGCTGGCCAAGGCAAAGCCCATCAGTGACGGTGGTAGCGCTTCTGTGATAACATATTCAAGAAGCAGGAAAAAAACTGCGCTACTGCAGCCAAAGAGAGGAGTGAGAATATGTGAGAGGAACAACTCTGCAGAAACCAAGGGCAGTGAAGAAGGAGGGGGAGGAGGTGCTCCAGGCACTGGAGCAGAGATTCCCCTGCAGCCCGTGGTGCAGACCATGGTGAGGCAGGCTGTCCCCCTGCAGCCCATGGAGGTTAACAGTGGAGCAGATATCCACCTGCAGCCCATGGAGGACCCCACAC
>NW_008825609.1:92451-101365 GCF_000699105.1 Pygoscelis adeliae
GCCCCCCGTTGGAGCAGTCTGTTCCTGAAGGACTGCACACCCTGGAATGGACCCATGCTGGAGCAGTTCATGAAGAACTGCAGCCAGTGGGAAGGACTTCTGTTGGAGAAGTCTGGAGGACTGTCTCCTGTGGGTGGGACTCCACGCTGGAGCAGGGTAAGAGCGTGAGGAGTCCTTCCCTTGAGGAGGAAGGAGTGGCAGAAAAAACATGTGATGAACTGACCGCAACCCTCATTCCCCGTCCCCCTGCGCTGCTGGGGGGAGGAGGTAAAGAATTTGGGAGTAAAGTTAAACCCAGGAAGAAGGGAGGGGTGGGGGGAAGGTGTTTTAAGATTTAGGTTTTATTTCTCATTATCCTACTCTGATTTGATTGGTAATAAATTAAATTAATTTCCCCAAGTTGAGTCTCTTTTGCCCATGACGGTAATTGCTGAGTGATCTCCCTGTCCTTATCTCGACCCACGAGCCTTTGGTTATATTTTCTCTCCCCTGTCCAGTTGAGGAGGGGAGTGATAGAGTGGCTTTGGTGGGTACCTGCTATCTAGCCAGGGTCAACCCACCACAGAGGCATATAGCAAATTCATCCCAGGAATCAGAAAAACACCCAGACTTCCTCTGTTTGTGTGCATGTGTGTGTTTGCACTTGTGTGTGCGTGCATGTGCAGGGGCACATTTCTCTGTGGAAACTTTAATTGTACTCTCAGTCCCCTATAAACAAGTGTAGCCAATGGATTTTTTACTAGACTTTTTCACTGAATATTTAGTATTAGAAGAGTCCACTTCAAGCTATGCACTTGCAAAACCATGCAATGAACCATACAGGCATCTGCTATCTTGCCTCAATTTATGCTGCAATGGGAGCTCTGTAATGCAAAGTAATATTGAGCTAGCTAGTGTAATGTGGGCCTTAACCTCTAATTGGCAACCTGGAATGCTTTCAGCTCAGCTTGGCTGGACTTTCAGGGATTCAACCTATGAACTAAACCACTGCAACATATCAGCTCCTCCTACAATGTTGCTTGAATGTTATTTCACCATGTAATTCCTCATAAGCTAACTCCGAGGTAGACAGTCCAATTTGCTGCATATATAGACATGTTTGGGAACTTACTAAGTCATTTAAGTTGTCTGCTTTTATGATATAAAATCATGGCACCTAGGCATATACAATGTTTTTGTCTCAAGCAGTTCTGCAATAATTAATATTAATTCTGTTGTAACGGTTGTATTACTGGACTTTTTCATTAGTTCAGTGAACACCTGATATGCACCAAGGTTATAAAGATTGCATCATAAGGTGTAGTACTTGTTTGCTTCCTACAGTACAAAATCACATTGTCAGTAAATGGCCAGGACTTCTCCATGCTTCCTGTGTTTAACAAATCTACATTATGCTTTTTCACCATTGTGTCTTCTCTAGGTTGAAGAGTCCTAGTATATTTTGTATAGCTCATAGGGAAAGCTATTTGATGCCTTTGATTATTTTGCTGAATTTGTAGCACCTTCTCTGATTCTGCTATGTTCTTTCTGAGACCAGGAGACCAGACTGCACTCAGTCTCTAAACTGCAGGTGCACAATGGGTTTTCTAGTGGCATAAAGATATTTCCTGTTGTTGATTGCTATCCCATCCTCAAAATTTCTAACATCTTGATTGCTTTTGGCTACTGCTGTACCCTGAACTGACATTTTTGTAGTGCTATCTATTATTACCTGAAGATCTCATTCCTGATGATAATAGACAGCTCAGAACCCATCATTATACGTGTAAAATTAGGATTTTTTCCCAGTATGCATTGCTTCAAATGCTGTTACTTTACGCCCAGTTGCTTGCCGTAGTGAGAGGCTTTTACAGTGTTTCATGCTCATGTCTTTTGTTACTTAGAGTAATATAGCATTAGCAAACATCTCACAGTTAATTCTCTTTTTCTAGATCATTTATGCACTCATGAACAGCATGAGTCTGAACACAGATCTGTGTGAAGCTCCACTGACAACTACCTTCCCTACAAAAAATTACTCTTACCCTCTCTTTCTGGTCTTATGACTAGTTACATGCCCACATGAGGACATTTGCACTTATCCCATGATAGGTTAGGATTTTTGTCACTGAGGACCTTGTAGAATGCCTTTCAGAAGTGTACGTGGACTATAGCCACCAGATATTAACTACCTCCACATATCAACATGGAAAGATGAACACCTAAAAGAAAAGTTCTGTGTTGGAAACTTCCCCAAGTTCTTCATGTTTAGTGCAGTCAGGCAGATTTAATTTTTTTCTGCTACAATTTTGTTGTCTTTGAAGCCTCCTGCTCCTTGATCTTTCCTTGGCCTTACAGATGCTCTAGAGGTCTCCTAGCCCCTAAGATGTAGCAACATGATTTATAATTAGTGTCTCTGCTTTTTTGCAAGTTGAAACACAATTCACTTTTTTGGCCTCCCTTACTGAATTTCAGCATTTGCAGCCTATTGTTCTTTTGGGGGTTGGTTTTTTTTGTTTGTTTTTAGTAGGACACAGCTTTGTGTTTTTTGAAGAACACCTTCTTATTTCTAAGAAAGCTCCCTTACACTTCGGTTAAGCTAGGCCTTTTATCTTTTGGACTTTCTCAAACGTTTGTTGATAGGTAGTACGCATTTGCTCTGATCATCCAGCATCACACCTTTGAACAGCCTCAGTGCTGTCCAAAAAATGATTTTTGTACTTTAACCACTCGTTTTAGCTTCTTTTTAACAAGACCCCTTCATTTTTGTGTAGTTTGGCTTTTTTAAAATTCATCACTAGAGTAGTGGGCCTCTTGGCTCTTGCAGGAGGAACAGGAATGTTGGACTTAAATACAGCACTGCCACTGTTCCCAACAGCTCTCTGACAGTCACCAAGTTCTGCGCATTGGTCAGGACTTCTTCTCTTCTCATTTCCCTGTCTAGTACTTCCATAAAACAGAAATTGGCAGTGTCTGAAAGTTCAGCCCACACATCACACCCCACAGTAAAGTTTAGCCAGTATATGAGGGCAATTATAGTCTTCTTTTATTGTTCATTCCTGCCTTCCTTGACCTCCTTCAGTGTGTCAATCTCTATCACTATCTTCATCAGGCAGTACATAATGCAGCCTTTTTGCTGTATTTTTCCTACATGGGACTGGAGTTTGATTCATAGGGTTTCTATTACTTGTTCAGAAGGTTTGCTTGATTGTTAATCTGATTTGACTCAAAGCTTCTTTTAGGCTATAGTACCATCCCTTCATCTACAGAGCCCATTTTGTCTCTCCAGTATAATTTTTCAAATTGGTATTACATTGTCCATCTGCTTCTCCTTCCACCAAATTTCCAATATGTCTTTTATGTCTTTATATTAATTTAAATCTAAATATTCTTTTCTCCCTAGACTTCTAGTATAAAGGTAGATGTATGCATTAAATTTCTTTTAGCTTTCTTCTATCATCTGTGCCATTGTGCATTTATTTGTAACTTGGTAATTTCTCGTTTTTGTCCTGTGCTTCACTCTTCACTCTGAGGGTGAAGAGTTCTTGTAATGTGAGGATGTGTCCTCCAAACCCCCGTGCTCCTTGGCACCCTCACGTGAGCACCCTCCTGTGCAGTGTTGGCAGCTGGAACTCCCCTGGGCAGGCTCCCTCCCTTCCAGAGTCTCTCTAGTGTTGACGGTTTTGAACTCTTATATGTATATAATTTTCCCAACAGCATTACCTCTTCACATCTGCCTGGCCCAGCATGCATTACCAGGACTATTTGGGGAAAGCTGCCAAGGAGATTCTGCTATTTTGTCTTCAAAACCTCTCCCCCTACATCACTGGCACTCACAGGGGCAGAGGCCACCAGCTCCTTCCCAGTGTTTCCCAGAAGCCTAGCAAAAATATTGTGAGACCTGCTGCTTCTCAGCCTGCAGGCAAACCAGCAAACAACCTTCGCTGAAACCACAAGCACAGATAGCTGTATGTTTCATAAGCAATAACCACAACACAGCTGCCCACTCCAGTCTCTCATATGCAGGCAGTTGCTTGTAATCCCACCCTCCTCACAAAACTCCTCAAAAACACACCTGCTTCCCCTTCAGGATAGGGTTTTGAGACACAAACAGGCACAAAGAGCATAGTAGCAATCACAGACAAATAATTAATAGAGGATGAAAATGGAGAAGCAACAGTGACAGTCATTGTGGTCTCACAGTTGGCCACAAGTCTGTGAGATGGCAGGCTTCCTTGTGGACTACAGAAGCTGTTGTTACACCATATGGACACAATATCACTGCAGCATGTTTAAAGAAATGGAAAGGTAGAGGCACATCCTGGCTTGCACTAAATCCTTTTCCAGTTGTCTTTTGAGAGCTGACCAAAATAGGCAGGCAGCGATTTAAAATTGGTACTACAATGTCTCTCCTCACACCCTTGGAGGAAGGTGTATGGTGGGGCTGTGAGGACATCCTGGGCCCTCACACTGCAGCTGGCTTCAGGTGCCCTGCTGAGCTGTTCAAACTGGCACAACTTCAAGACTTGTGTAAATCATGGTAGAGACCAATTTTCCACCCCTTTCCTTCTTTGCCTCCTCTCCCAAGACAATAAGCATAAGTGCATTCCCTTTTCAGTTATTTTCTCTGACTGAGAGGGGAAAAAAATGCCACATTTGGGAATATAAAATCTGGAAAGAATGAGAAAAAAGATATAGGAAGCATAGAATTACCCTGTTTTGGCCAAAACCTTTCTTTAGGGGGTAGAATGGTTGTACTGAAAAGGGTTCTGAACTGCTCTGAATTGGGGAGTTTTTCTTTGGTTTTACAGTTAGGTCCTTGTTGGCAGAAAGACCTCAACTGTGGCAGTAAAAATCCTACATTTGTGAGTTTTCAGAAACTAGTGGGAGTGTCTCTTTCATCTCAAAAGGAGTGTCTCTTCTTTGATTTTACTGTCTGCATTACAGCGTAGTTCCTCCCTTTTTTATCATCTGCTTCTATCTGCATCAGGGAGACAGGGATACAGCACATCATTAAGAACAAGCAAACACCATTAAAACAATTCCACCTCATTGTCACTGCATTGTTTTGAATTGAATTATTGACTCTTGAATAATACCAGGGTCAGGGAGAAGCAGGCAGAAACTAGCTTTGAACCTCACTGGGTAAACAGCCAGCTTACAGCATCAAAAGAAATGGGTTTATTCTAACTGCATGCTCTAGGTGGAAAAAGTTAAGAGCTTTTCTCAACTGTAGCCCACACTCAAATGTCCCTGTTTTGGTTCCCTCTACAGCAAACAAACCTGAACTGAATCACAGAATCATAGACTGGTTTGGGTTGAAAGGGACCTTAAAAGATCATCTAGTCCAACCCCCCTGCCATGGGCAAGGACATCTTTCACTAGATCAGGTTGCTCAAAGCCCCATCCAGCCTGACCTTGAACACTTCCAGGGATGGGACATCCACAAGTTTGCTGAGATGGGGTGGTATGAAATTCAGTTTTAGATGCAGAAGCCCAAGTCTGCTTGTTGGGTATAGAACTTAAAATAAGGCCTAACCTCCTTTGGCCAGTAGCCTGCACATAATTGTCAGCAGAGGGGAAAACAAAGGCAGCTGCTGCTTATAATGAAGATTATTTGAAAGAGGGGTACTAAATATTTCCCTTTATATCGGAGGAGTAATAAGAGGAGTAACAGGCCATTTCAGGAGTCAGGATGGGCTAGGGCTGAGATCTGATTCCCACCCCAGCACTAGCCCAGAGCTCTAACTCAGGGAAGATGCTGTTGAGTAGCCAAGTTTTCTCAAGCACCATGAAGGAGCATGCCATCTCAGGACTAAGTACTGTGTTTAAGGAAGTGGCTCCACAGCATCTGTAGGAACACAGTGGGACTGGAAACCTTTGTTCCTTGTCCTGTGACAGATAAAGGATCTTACAAAAATTCAGAGCACAGCTGATTTGTGACTTTTTGAGACCATGAAATGGCTTCCTTACAAAGTAACAGTGATATGGGACACTTTCAGTAGTGCTGGGAAGACTGCTGTTGAGAGTGGGAGGGAAACATTAGTTTAGTCAGGTTGATCCTGTGGCTTTAGGGGGTAAGGGAAAATATTTCCTCCCAGCTCTGCTTTTTGACCAAGGAGAAGATTCTGCAGTGTTTCCCTGAAATATTCTCCAGCCTGCGGTGCACTCTCTCCTGGGTGAGAGGGAAGATGGGGTCTCTGTCAGACACTGCTACCAGGTTGTCCCAGGAAAGGGAACACAGGGAAGACTGTGAAGAAACTAATCTCCTTTATTTAAAAGAAAAAGCAAAAAACCAAAAAGTAAGGAAATATTGTAAATTTGCAGGCAAAGTGCCCCCTTGTGAATCTTCCAAAGACCAAAGCTGGTGTATGAGGTCTGTTCACACAGCTCATCTGTCCTTGGGCTCAGGATGTAACCGGGCTTGTTCAAATAACCATTCCTCTCTCTCTCCTTTTGAATCAGTATATTTTCAGTTTGGCATATAGAGTCTTTCTTTCTTGTACCAAGAAGCAACATGACATTTTTTTTAAATCTGTCTTCGGCATTTTCCAGCACAGGGAAGATGGGGTCTCAGTTTCTTGAGAGATGATGTGCTCCTGCTGCTTATTCCCTGCTTAATCCTCCAAGCGTGACATCAGTCATCTCCATGAAACTTACTGAGACTTCTCAGGCACAGGATTATCAGTGTTACGGGCTCCAATGGGGAATGCACAGCAGGACCAGATGCCTGCTAGAGAAGGAAAGAGAGGAGCCTGTTTTCATGCAAACATGACTCATAATAAAGTATTTTCTGAAAGAGAAAAAGTGGAAGCAGCAAATATGCAAAATACAGAAAATGTACCTGATTTTGTAAAAAAGGAATTGTCAGTGATCCTGGCAATTACAGCTTCTTTAATTTAAATTCTATCCTTGGGGTGAAAATGAAGCAAATATGAGAGACAGGAGGAGGAAAGAGAATCACTAAACAGCTGGAGATAAAATTTTAGTAATAAACATGACAATGGGTCCTCAGCCCAGCTGGATTCTTCAGGCACCACTAAAGTACAAATAATAAAAGAATAAATCTTCACAAACAGATATAGAAGGTTTTAAAAGAATTAAAGTAGTAGTGCCTACTGGAAATTCAGTTGGTATACTGCATTTTGGTTTTCCATCAAGTATTTGATATTGCATCTCCCATGAATGTACTTGGATAATTAATTCAGATTGGCTTCAGTAGGAGTACTGCCACAGGGTCTACAAACTGGCGGAAAGAACATTAGCAAATAGTAATGATAAATGGCAGTGTTTTAATTTGGGGGAGGTAGCTACTGGGGTGCCACAGGGATTGGTGTTATGTCCTATCTCATTTATCACCCTCATTAATTGGTCTGGAAGAAAAATAAACAGCTCATTAATGAAATTCACATTCAATGCTGAATCAGGGGGGAGTTTCAAATCCTAGTAGGGATGAATAAAAAGGAAAAACAAAAACATTCAGAGAATACTGAGGTGCAAGGGCAGAGAATTATTCTTTTTAAAAAAAAAGTAGTAATGCAACTACAAGATCTTGCTTGGAATATTTTGGGGACAAATATTGAGAAAGAATAACTGTTCTGGATCTTAAGGCCAGAAGATGCTATATTGTCCATTTAATTTCATTCCCTTCGCAATACAGGCCAAAAAAATTGATTCCTCCAAGAAGCCAGGTATTCTAAGTTGTGTGAGCACATCTCTCTCGGAAATGCATCCAGTCTTAATTACAGATCTCAGGTGGTGAATGCTAACTATTTGTTAACAGTTCGCAAGAAAACCTGAAAAAGCAAATTGACCCAGCAGAATTGATTTATTGACTATAACTATAGCACTGTGTAATCAGTCATTAGGCAAAGTATTATATTACCCATGTTAGGGGAACTGTCTGCTTCTGGTGGTTTCAGCACTGTGAAGATGGAGGACTCTGAACCCAACTTTAAACATTGCCTGTGCTGCTTCTGAGACAGCAGAATACCATTTTATCTCAGGTTTCATACATTTTCTTCTATCATCTCCTCCCTTCTGCTTGTTCAAACCTTAGCAAACCTGAAGGATCTTTTCATATTTTTCCTTCTTCTTTCTCTCATTTTTCTCTTCTCTTTGTTTTTTGCCTATGACTTCTGGCTGTGATTCTCTTTTTCTGATGTGATCTGCAATTAGTGGCAGAGATTTCACTTCTTGGACAGACTAGTTACTTGATAGATTGTAATGCTTGCAGAAGCCAAAGACATCTGTTGTTCTCTCAGCCCTAATAAAAAACTGCTTGCTAAATAGTGGTAGAAGTATAATAACGCATTTTTGCATGTTCTTTTTGATAGCTCTTCCTATAAAACCAAACACATTTTGAAGCTAAACTGGGCACGAGCTTGGGTTTTCAGCAATTTGGCTTGGCAATTGAATGCTTTGACTTAAGTATGAATCACAAACTTATTTCTTATTAGAATAAGCAGTAAATAAGTAAATCAGAAAGGATTTCATAATGTGGCATAGAGCTCTAAAAAAAGTCAAAACAATTTTGGTTTTCTGTGAAGAGACTTGGCATCATTGACTGTTTGGGGCTCTGATGGTGCGGCCACAGAAAGTTTGACCCTCCCAGAAATAGGCAGCATGTGCTCATTGAAGGGTATAGTATCAGTTATTAGGGGAAATCATGGTATAACATCTCCAGAGGGACTTTCCACCAGCTTGACAGTCCTCCAGCACTGAAACCTACTTTCCCTTGGCTCTTGGAAGTGTTGCAATGAAAGGTGGTAGGACAGGTGGGCCAACCTAGTTTAAGATGCTCTGCAGCAGAGCAGATGAACAAAGCGCCTTCTCTACACAGCTGCAAATGCAGCTGGCATCTCCTGTGCTGTTCTGAGCACCATGTCACTGGAAAGATATTGAAGAGCTGGAGGGAGTTCAGAGAAGAGGCACA
>NW_008825609.1:101394-105643 GCF_000699105.1 Pygoscelis adeliae
GATATGGAAAGATTAAAAGAGCAAGCTATGTACATCTTGGCAAAGCAACAACTAAGAGGAGATATGATAATCACCTCCAAATAAATTCAAGGAAAATCCCAAGAGGAAGAGACTTTGTGCAGGCTTAGTACAATGGGGCATTCCATAATAGGATGAACTTCACAGAAGGAAAACTTGTGAAGTTTGAATGTTAAGGAAAACTTCTTCCTTTCTAGTAAAATGTGGAAAAAGATCCCTGGGGAAGCATTGTTCCAGGACTGCTTAAACTATACTGGTCCCACTACAAGAAAACTGTTAAGGAACCATTCCACACTGATCAAAAGAGAGAACAGATTCCTGAGGTCAGATGGCCTCTCTCTAAAGCCAGAGATCACAGGCTGCTCTGTATTTGCCACGTTCTCCCTAAATAGCTTGCTGCTGTCTTTTGTGAGAGAGGCATCATCTTGTCTTTAAAGCTGTTGTGGTGTGTGTCATTCAATGAGATTATCACCGGTGCTGTATGCACCAACCTGATAATTGTTTCAGGGCGAGGCTCTTTTCTAAGAGAAATACTGTCTGCAGGATGTATTCAGCAGGTTTTCTTTATTACAGAGTTGAGACACATGGATGTGTAATAAGGAACAAAGGAAACAGAGGTGGCATTGCCCGGTGTGTTACAGTAAAACTATTTAATTACTTGCCAAAGGGAGACCTTGAGTAAAATATTGCAGCGAGGAATTTTGAAAAGCATCTGCTGGTGTCACAGCCATTATCAGTGCTGAATTAGTAGCCATGCAGAGTACAGTGCTGCTTACCAAAGGTGCCGATTCACCAGCAGGGGCCAGGAAGGATGGTTTTTCTTCATTTATGCAGAACACTGCAGACCTGGCTGCATACAGGACTGTAAGGTTTCACCCATAGTGTCAGGTGCCGACCTCTGCAGAAGGAGAAGAACTTGAAGAGCAGGAAAAGGCTTTTCAATAAAATAATCTAAGATACATTAAACAAGGCATTACTCACTTGGTCATATGTCCGTTTCCTTAGATGTAGTAGCAATAACAGGGAACACTCTAAGCTGCTCTGCAGTAACTCTCCTAATTATACTTTTACCCCATGATACATGTGAGGTAATTTACTGAGGGGTGGCCTTACAGGCGAATGGAGGCGTCTGTAGCCAACTCTGCTAGATCCTGGCACAGCTGAACTTGGCAGCCTGAGCAGCCTGGTTCCCCTCTGTGCCTGATCTCTCTCAGATTACCTCACATTCATTCAGGGATGAGTGCAGAAGTAACCGGTTACCTCACTGTCACTTATTCAAGTGTCCATAACCCAACTAAACGCCATATGTTCCTGGAGGAGCCAGACATTTCCATTATCTTTTTATTCCTTTATTCACCTGAATATTGACTCCCTGTTTGTATGCCTTCACCTTCCTTGGGCCTGTAGAATAGCTGTAGTGTTAGCAATTGTTTATGGGAGAGCTGCTGATGCATGTGACAAGAAATAGTGCTAATGGTGATGTCTGTTAGCCTGCAAAATAACTCCCCCAAGTAAACTGGTGAAAGTCTCATCACTTGGATGTTTTAAAACCAGCCTGGACAAAGCACTGTAAAATATACTGCAGGGAACAATCTTGGAGTGGCAGCAAGATTAAGTAATGGATTGCTCTCTGGTTCAGCCTAGCAAAAAGCTGTGTGAGAGTGTTCAGGGTACTCCAGGGATGTGCTGGTTTGGCATGTCCTTTCAGGGGTCTCTGCTGGCAGCGCTCCTGTGCAAACACTAGGTTAGATTTGTCTTTGGGGAGATAGAGAGGGAGAGGGAAGGGGGAAAGAGCAAGTGTGAGAGCATGGTATGTTGCATATATGGCCCTGACCACTGTCTTTAGGACATTCCCCTTCACTGCCCCTGTGCTAGTTATCACTCTCACATTGCAAACCTTTCCACTTATTAAAACCGTTCTTGGCTCTGATCAGCCTCACATCCACCCAACGGTTCTGACAATCCTGTGCTTTTCCTTTTTTTTTTAGCTTCACTTCCCCATATGTTGTTGCTGGAGGCACTGGTAAACCAATGGTGGGCTACTGAGAAAAGGCTGGCGTGCTCAACCCCAGAAAACCACCATGGTGGTTTTGTACAGATTTGGCCAAAAATACATACGATGAGGAGATTAACAGTTCATAGACTTCTGCCACAGTGAGAAGAGCTTACTTTAAACTAAGGAGCAGAGAACATAAGAGTCATGGCAATTAGTCTCTGCTAACCTGACAGGAAATGACAGACTGTAATATAACACTCCCTGTTATATTACACACCTTTAAATCAGGTTAAGGTTAGCTGGACTGGAGCAATCATCATAAACCACGTTTGGTTAGGCAGTGTCCTGCACTAACATAGCATTCTGAGCCAAAAGGGGGGCTTTCATTTCATTTCTACACCTACTTTTGAATAGCTGGTACTTGAGCTTGGAGTAGTTTTCCCTTCCAATTTTGCCTGAATGATCTTTTTTGAAAACGTCTAGAGCAATGCAGCTTCTGCTGCTGTCTTTGCAACTTTATTCTGCATATTATAATGTTATATTCTGTATAACAACTTCTCTCCTGGGCACTTTCTTAGAAATCAGACCCTTTTTCTTTTTCCTGGCACCCTGCTCACCCACCCAAGTCCTTGTTAAGGGATATTCCAGCCCCCTTCTGTACATTCAGCAACCCTGCCTCAATAGGTCCAGGGAAGGTGATTATTCCCCTCCACTCAACTCTCTTGAGGCTGCATCTGGAGTACTATGTCCAGTTTTGGGCCAGAAAGATACAGACAAACTGGAGAGAGTCCAGTAGAGGGCCACCTAGATGGTCAGGGGGTTGCACAAGGAGAGGTTGAAGGAGCTGGGTTTTTCAGCCCGGAGAAGGTAAGGCTGAAAGAATCTAACTCATCTCTACTACTACTACTAAAGGGGGTGTGTAGCAAAAGGACAAGAGGCAAAGGTCACAATTTGCAACCAGAGAAATTTCAATTTATTATAAGGAAAATTTTTCACCATACATGTGGTGAAAGCACTGCAAGAGTGGCCCAAAGGGGCTGTGCAATCTGGGAGATTTTCAAAGCTCAGATAGATAACATCCTGAGCAACCTCATCTAATTTGGTAGTTGGCCCCGCTTGGAGCAGGGAGTTGGGCAAGGTGACCCAGAAGTGTCCCTTCTGATCTAAATTAATCTATTATTTTATGATTTTGCATTTTAAGATGTGGCTAGCTATTCTGGTGTTCAGGTAAAAGCTCAAAAACTCTTCTGAAAATGTGGGTCAGGCTCAGCAGCCAGTGTCACTTGGGAAATTCTGGCTTGCAGTCTCTTCTGTGCCTCAGGTCTTCACTTGTTGCACCGTACACAAAGCTCAGTGCTGTTGTGCTCCTCAGATACTTAGAAGGTAGGAATTAAATACAAATGCTTTCCGCAGAAGTGAAATTCTAGGCAGGAATCCCACACACATACAGTCTTAAGAAAAGTTAAACCAGAATTTATTATTTCATTGTTTGGCTTGCTGACTTTCTGCCTGTCAAAATTACTCTTGTTGATTCCACTGCCTCCCTGAAGACAGAAAACAAAGTTGACAAATGCCTGCCAGGCGGGCAGGTCTAGAGCTGTCATTTGCATTTTCTCAGTCGAAAATTGGAATTTGTTGTCAAACTTGAAATTTCTCATGGCAAAATTTCAGTTATGCAAAAACTGGTTTTAGGCAGGATATTCCTTAGCTAGCTCCTAATAAGAATATATCCTTTTTCATTTTTTCCATCTCATCCACTTAGCCCTAAAATGATTATAGCTCTTGTCATAAACTTACCAGACAACGTAACATAATAGATCTCCTGTCATAGCCAGGGCATCTAGGTTTTCCCTTAATAGTATTATTTAATAATAATGGTTAAAGTGTGCAATTAAATGTGAGTGGAAGCTACTGCTTATTTTAGCTGTGGCCAGAGTTTGCTCTGTGACTTAAGGAAAGCTATTTAAAATTATCATTTGCAAAATGAGAATACCCTTTTCTATCCAGAAGGAGCAGCGACATCTTAGCCTGGAAGGTCTGAGTCAGGTGCAATTTGCAGCCCTGGCTGCTTCTGCCCTCCTCCTTCTCCTGCCCTCGTTTGATGGTAAGGCATCACTCAGCCAGGAAAGATAATGCAGATAGGAAGGTAAGGTCAGCTGATGAGAATTTGTTTTGCTGATATTGCTGCTGCCACCCACCAGCTTGTTGCCTGAGGGTCTTGCCCTTTGCTCTGCA
>NW_008825609.1:105701-127465 GCF_000699105.1 Pygoscelis adeliae
TTCCCTACATCCTGGACGCTGCTGCTGCATGGCCTGATGTTTGTATAGCTGATAATCACTTTCCTGCCTGTTGGAAAATTGCTGAGGCAATGGTCTCCCTCTTGCCACCAGGCTCCGGCAGAAGCAGTATCAATGACAATCTTCCCCTGCTATGAGACAGCTTTCGCTGGCCAAATCTGACTCAGTTTCCAGGAATCCACCTCAGCGATGACCTCCTTTAGACCTCAGGAAAGCTGGTGATGCTCAGCCATGGTCTTTGGAGAGGGCCCTGAAAACTCAACCTTGCTTCTCATCTTACTAGAGTAAAGCATGGAAATGCTCCCTGTGTTAGAGGGAGGTGGTTGGGGAGGTAGGGGTGGGTGTGCTCCCCTTCCAAAGCCGTTCTGCAGAAACATTGCAGTGTTTGTACTTCCCTCCCCAAATCTGCTTCCTATGGGAGCAACGAATTAGCCACAGGAAGGGAGTGGGTCCTGGCTCAGCCTGCTTAGACCCACAGACAGAGTAAAAGACTTTACGTGGAAAATGTGCATAGCTGGCTGAATCACAGAGTTGTCTGATATTTCAGAGACAAACCTGAGACTCTAATTGAAATGCGTTTGATGGCTGGAGTTCAGCCCCTATTAGGCAAGAATCCACATTGTAAAGTGAACCAGCTTTGCACCTGTTTTGTCCCAGCTGGCATCTCCTGCCTGAGAAAGGCCCACTGCTGTGGTAAAAGGTATTAGAATAATAATAATAAATCCTATCCATAGAAGGCTTTGATCAAAGAGCTTTCTCATTTCCTTTCTTTACCTTGTTTTCTTTTCTCTCTCTTTCTTTCCCTGTCCCCTCTATTGTCTGATTATTCTAGACAACTGTGTCTGACGGCCTAAGGGAGTTGATTGTGGTCGCAAAAGCATTCGTGAGGCTGGCAGGTAAGAGCACACGAGTCTCACATACCCTGGTGTTGGCTCACAGCAAAGGGAGCATCTAAGCTGATTAAGTACAGTCTAGCTTTGGTCTGTGTGTCCTCAGTCCCTTCCGACTGTTGACTTTGTTTCGTCTTCTGGGGTCACTTTAAGACATTCACCTGCTCCTGACAGTCCTCTCTCCCTGCTCCCACCACCCTCTCCCACCCCTCCAGCAGCCCCTGTGAAGGACTTGGAAGATCCACATTCAAGGCCCTGCTTGACCATAAATTTTTTGTATGCTATTGTTTGGGTTTTTTCGGCCACTGCCATCTGTGTATCAGCTTGCCATCTGTACAGTGGGGGAGTAATTCTGCTTGCTCCATCTTTCTGTGGGTGTCTCTTAGGACAAGGTGCTACCTCCAGCTCTGAGCTGTGCTCACCTGGCTCAGCCCAGAAATGGCTCACACCCCGCACCTCGCAGCGGGCTCCCATTTCCCTGTGCCTCTCCACGGAGACATGTCCAGAGTGACTGGTCATCATGTTGACACAAACAACCCCAGCTCCTGATGGACTTTATGGCACATACGGAATAGCTGATGTACAGCACAGGATGGCTTTTTTTTTCCTTAGTGCAGAAGTGTCTTCCCCACCCTGTCTCCAAACTGTTCATCTTGCCCTCCTTCATAAGCCTGCTCTGTGATCAAGGGAGCTTTGTGTCACATTTTACTGATGCCCAGTTGAGGCACCCAGACTGGGATCACTGAAGAGAAAAACCTCCATTTGTTCTAAAGGCATCCCTCCAAATCTCGTCACAAGCAATCAGACAAGCTTGGCAGCAAGAGCCCTTCCTTTTGTGTTATAAACAGAATGAAATAATATACCATCCAAGCTCCTAACCATGCTTAAATCTGTTTATTCTGATGTTTCCCTCAGGGCATGTCATCAACAAAAGATCTGTTAGAATATTTTTCTCTCTCTGACTATCTTCCCGTCTGCCTATTTTTAATTATATCAGAATTAGGTGATTGCTGCTGTAGATTAGGTTTACCTGAAGAACATCCACTGTGATGACTGTATTTTCATACCTTAGCATAAGCCTTTTGGCTTAGTACAACATTAAAGTCTTGAAATCCAGTACTCTGAAGGCAAGATGTCCCAAAAAGTAATGATGTGTCTGCAACAGCAGCTCATCTGCACCTAGACACCCTCTATATTTGAAGGTAATGAATTAAAAAAAGCTATAAGATAACATCTTATGTATAACAGATGAATCTGGAATAGAAAACAGTCAATGTGTTCAAACTATTCTGGTTAATATTGTAGAGTGAATTCATTTTTTGTCTGATGTTTGAGTGATTCCATATCACAACCTGAAAACTAAATTATTGACAGTTAAGAAAATAATAATCTGGATTTCTGGACTATTATAAACAAAAACAAACAAACAAACAAAAAGAACTAGCCCTGGTTTGTCTGTGAAGTTTATAAAGTCTGTGTCAGACATAGAACAAACCTCCAAAAGCGTTAAGATTCACAACAGACAAAGAGCTGAACTTGAGCTGTTCGGGGCCAGCAGGACTAATGCAGTTTTGGGGTATAACTGTAAAGGAATAGGGAATCATGCATTGAAAAGACTTAAACTCCTGTGCACAGGTTAGTAAGCGAGGAGGTTTGAAGTAGAAGTATGTTTTGCATGTGGAAGCCCCTCTCCCTGGGGAGAAATACAGAGCTCACACCCACTCTAGGTGAGGCAGGCAGCCCCACAGTCCTTGCTGAGTCCTTGAGGCACCAAGGAGCAGGGTGCCCTGCGCTGCAGCAAATCCTTGGCTGCTTGCATGACAGCAGCTTTCAAGTCAGCTCTGCCCCACACCAACAGGAGCTCAGAAGAAACCAGAGCCCAGCCTGGATCAGCTAATAGGTGACATGTGAGTATCCACAGGACTTCAGAGTCCAGAGGGTTATTTGGTGTGTTTGTTTTGTTTTGTTTTAAAAAAAGAAATTATAGCATGCTTTTTACTATAAAAATACTAAAATTAAACGTTCTGGCATGGCTGATGACCCACTATGAGCATTGCTGACAGAAGAACACTGAATCATGTTCTACCACCCATTTATTAGAAAGGTACCACAAAACTGGACAGGACAGAGAGAAGAGTCACAAAATGTAATTCAAAGACTGGGGGTGAAGAAAGAACAAAAGAGCCTGCTGCATTTCAGGGAAAGACTTAAGGATCTCAATCTGTTTTAGTTAATCAAAAGTAAGATTGAGAAGTGGTGTGGCTACAGGGTATAATTACCCACATGGGGAGAAAATACTGGCTACAAAAGTGATCTTTAATCTAGCAGAGAGAGACATAACAAGAACTAATTACCGGAAGGTGAAGCCCAGCAAATCCAATGTAGTAATGGGGCACAACTTCTTAGGAGCACAGATGATTAATCACTGGAACAAAATACCCAGGGAAATGGTGGGTTCTCCATCTCTGTAGTCAGGTTGAATGCCTCTCTGTAAGACCTGCTTTCAACATGAGATGCCAGACTCCATAAGGACACTCCCAGTGAAAAACTATGGCCTGTGTTGCACCAGACCAGTTTTGGACTCTTCTTTCATCTCACATCCACTTTCCCCCAGCATCTCTTCTGCACAAAGACCCTCAACCCCACACCAATAATGCCACTTTCTCACCTTAATTTTGCCATTTTTTCTGCTGTTTCTTCCATGGCCAGTGCTGGGAAGAAGGCTTGGATGCCCAGCCTTTTGCTGCTCCTGATCTCTGTCCTCTCCTTGGCCTGGACATCTGCCCTTATTTTCACCACACCATACTGTGACATCTCTGCACTTTGCTCCTTACTGCCTGCTCTGTTTCTTTACATGCATCTCTACAAAATCTGTCTGTGCTACCAAACAGCAGAAGGAACCAGGGCAAGGAGCTCTAGGACAAAATCTGTCACTGTCTGCTGCCACTTGCAGGCCACCCATGCTTCCCTCATGAGACCGTCCTTCCTGCAGTGGCAGCTACCCTCTGAGGGACACACAGATCCAGAAAGAGCTTCCCAGGCGGAGTTCCCCTTGTCCTACCACACACCTTACAGCATTTGGCCTTGGGGAAGTGTCTGCTCTGCCTCTGCTCTGCCTCTGCTCTGCCTCCCCCTTCCCAGCCCAGCAGTCTGACCCAAGGCAAGGGAGTCAGTCTCGCCACCGCTCCCACTCTCTATTTACCAAAGTAGTTCTTCCCATTTTATATCCAACCCACACACACTTCTCTGGTAATATATTCACTGCCACAGTTAGAGCATTTGTAACCTGCAGAGTCCGTGCCAGTCTGGAGACAGAAGGTTTCGCTGAATTGATACAGCTTTGTAATAAAATGACCCGCCTGCTGGCATTTCAGGGCCAAACATGCTTTGAGGGTGGCTCCATTGGTGAAGCCCATTTGTCAAGAATGGTGCAAAGCTCCAGAGTCCCACCGGAATCCTCACTAAGCCTGGGCAACCAACCCACGTTAATTTCTAAAAATGCTTTTTTTCATCTTCAGCTTGCAAGGCAACTTTATCTCTTCCTCCCAGGAGCGGGACCTGGCTAACACATTTATCAGCATCGGCATGGATTATTAAAAGCAACCATATCTGGACCTCAGCTTAAGGTTGCCACTCAATTCCAGCTGGTACAAAATGTTGTCTTCTGTATGGTTGAAGCCACAGCAGGCAAGCAGAGCTTCTGCTGTAGTCCCTTCCCTAGCCTGCAGATAGGGTCTGACATCAATTCAAAGTCTCATTTTTCAAAGAAGCTGAAGGATTGAATCCCTGCTTCATGAGGGACCAAATTTCAATCTGTGACCCCTGTTGACAGCTGGGCTCCTCTGAGCCAATGCCTCTGAGAACTGACAATAAAACAGCTCCGATCAAAGGGAAGTCTCTGTGGAAATTATTCAAGTGGGGAGCAAGTGCACTCCCAAGCCTGGGGGTCTCTAAGGGATGTCACTAGGCTTTCCTTGGAGACAACTTTACTGTCATCACTGACACTAACAATACAAAAACCTTTATTCTCCCCACCTCATGCCCTGATTCCCTCATTCCCTCCAAGGAGAACAGCCATCCATGCAGAGTGCTGACACCAAAAAAGGAAACTGCCAGAGGGCCCATGAACTCTGTGGGATTTAGTGACTTTTTTTTACATGAAAAAGTGCTTGGAGGCTGCAGTAATGTATGTGATATAAAACTCTACAAAAAAGCAGGAGAACTTGACCTTGAGTTTCTAGGTCAGCTGTCAAAGAAATAACCCTAATTTCTAGCACTCTGGAAATGGGTGCTGAATAAAGGAATTGCACAGATGAGGAGTGCAGCTTGTAGATGTAGATGAAGTCTAGTCCACCCAACTCCAACTTAATTCTAACATCAAATACATTTTCAGAGCTCACTCCAAAAGCACTGTCACTATACCTGCATCATTTCCATTGCCCCAGGAAGAGCTATGTAAGATGTTGTAACTGAAGAGTTTAGGTGCAAGCCTGGTATTCTCTTGTGGCTTTCCTAACATCAAGACGTAAGCCTGAGCTTAGACCTTTTTTTTTCCCCCTCTAGTGATGGGAGGGGTAGCAGAAGCCATGAAGGAGCAATAATTTCATACATTAAATATACATGCATGTATGTATGTATTTGTAAAGAGAGAGAAAAAGAGAAACTGCAAAATCCATGAGCCAATTACAACTGACTTTTTTCCCCTTCCATATTTTTCCATTTATAGTGCAAAATGGGCCTTAAGCTCCAATTCCAAAATACTCATTGCAGTAATTCCCTCTAGCAGAGAATCATTATTTACTGCTTGCATTCTCACTTCAAATAGGAAATATCAAGCTGCAAACATAGAAGGAATGGGGTTAAAGAAAGGTACTCCCATTTTGCTCAGAATGGCATTCCTAGAAGTGGTTATTGCCACGTAAAAGCTGTGAATTGCATTTGAAATTTTCACGAATTTTCAGTGAAAAAAACTATTATTTCTGGAGCCTTTGTAGGTGATATTTATCTCTTGACCCCAGTGTTATGGCATGGAGTAAGGCCACAAAACTAAACACTCTATCACACAATCACTGAGTGTTGGTGGAGAGCAAGGGGAGGCTGCAGTGGTGAAAAACTGAGAGATACCAAAAAAGAACCATCTTGGTAACAGGTGTGACCTCACTTGTGATGTCAGCAGCCAAATATTGTTGGTAATCTACTGAAAGTTACTAGAAGTCAAGCATTAGAAGGTATAAAATTACATTAGGATCATGCTTGCAGCTGCATTCAGGTTAACACACTGATGTTTTCGCCAGGCTAACAATGCTAGTCAATTAACAAAAGTTCCAGGCCAGACTAGCAACTGAAAAAAGAGATGCTAATCCAGTCTCTGAAGTGCTGCAATGCACGAAGCATGGGCTCACTCCATATGTTCTCTCCCCC
This sequence comes from Pygoscelis adeliae, assembly GCF_000699105.1. Lineage (NCBI taxonomy): Eukaryota > Metazoa > Chordata > Aves > Sphenisciformes > Spheniscidae > Pygoscelis > Pygoscelis adeliae. Next base: position 112,031 of record NW_008825609.1, read on the forward strand.
CTTGCAGAGTAAACGTCAGTGTTGCTTTTGCATGTTTAATGACAGTTTTCTACAACTCACTGAGCCTAGGAAATATTAGAGGAGCTATGAGTGATTAAATTCAACTGGAGTGAGGCCAACTCATCTCACCATTCTTCAAAGTTGGTGGAAAATGTACACCAGTAAGAGGTGCTGGGTAGTAAGTTCCCCAGCACTAAACAAATCTGCCACCCTGTTTAAAGTTTGCGCCAAAGAGGCAGTCCCGCATGTGTTCATGCCTGGGCCCTCGCCAGTCCACCATCCCAGGCCTTAATGCTTGTTGGTGGCCCCTGCACTACACCCAGCCTCACCCTGATCTCTCTACAATGGGATTAATTAATTTATAGAGCAAATAAATAACAGGAGGCTATGAATCATGAGGCTATTATTCCTTCCAGGGTTCCTGTTCTAATTCAGAGCAGAAACCTTCTAATGATGCCATCAGCTGCAAGAAAGGAAGCTTGAGTCATCATAGCCCCTGGATAAAATGCTATGTGTGCAATACACAATTGCCTCTTTGTTTAGATAAGCTGGCTTTGTTACCCGTGAGCCCTCTGACTGCCTGTAATAAGGAGGAATCAGTTTGATACTTGCCCCCACTGCACGCTGAGAGCCAACATGCTGTAATGCACCCACTCTTTTCCTTCCACTTAAGTGCTGAGAGATGGATCACAAATGGCCATTTGCAAATCATGAAAAATGTGCCTTATTTGTGCCCAGCACACTCCTATAATGTACCTACTCCATCTTCACAGACCCCTGCCCATCTCCCTCCCTCCCTTCCTAGGATTTGTTATGTGAGTCAGGGATGGAATAGCTTGCGATGCTCAGCTTTGCCATGTGGCTCTGATGTACCTACAGGCCAGAACCAGGAGAGGTCATAGCAGCTGCAGCACTGAACTTTTGGGCTGGGATCCTCAGACTGGCATCCAGAACCTGTGCTGAGGGACCATGAATGCTATGGCTCGTGGGAAGAGGGGGTCAGTATGTCAGGGCAGCCTGAATATTGCACCGAGCGATGTAGTGAGCATGTGGCTGAGCAGGGCTTAGCTCTTGCAGTTTCCCGTCCTTTGAGAGAGTAGGAGTGCCCTCCTCAGCACTACAGGGAGATGTTCCCGTTCCCTCTTTCCAAGGATGGAGAGTGAAATGTTTGCCCCTATCCAGTGGTGGGTTTGGGGCATTCTCTTCCTAGCGGAAAACCCAAGTTTGCTTTCCTGCCCAGCAAATTCAGATTCATACCTATCTTTTGCAACACTCATTTGAGTTACTTAACAACCTGCCCATCGTTTAGGCTTTCCCAGCCTTTATCCAACATGGGCCATGAGGCAGAGGGGAATGGTTGATCATCAGGTCAGACAGCAAAAGAGTAAGAGGGACTGTTGCTCTCTACTCCACTGATCAGACCATTTGCCTGGACAGGAGAATATCTGGGTTTGGCATTTTACCCTAAACAGTTGTTGAAATGTTAGGTAATGGTTCCCCGAGGCAGAGCTTATTAGCTTGGTCACATTAATATGACTCAAATGCCTTCAAACTGGAGCTTGCATCTCAATGCACTGCTGCATTGTGGAGATGATACCCAGATGGCAAAGAGCTGGCTCTGATGCCTCTAGACAAGTCCACCATTGTTAATGGAGGTGCCATACAACAGCAGAGGATAGAGCATGTATGGAAACTATACATGCTTTTCCTTTGCTCAGATTCCCTGAGTGAGCGGCAGTGCTCTGATAGACCCTCTGATACATGCTTCTAGAGCTCTTCTAAAAAATATATGCTAATGGCATTCATAAGCTCTTCAGCTGTGCTCTGCTAAGCAAATCCTTGCTTACGACCTACCTTTCAATGTCTGTTGCTAACATATTGTCTCTTGCCTCTGCCTCCTTTTGCAGATGCCTGCCAGAGTTGCTCAGAGACTGGAAGGCAATGCCCAGCAGAAAGAGTTTCCCAGCCTTTTTCCTGCAGTAGGCGGCTTCCCTATCACCTTTAATAGCTGTTGGGATTGGACCCCTTTGTTGCTGTTTTAACCAGGCTTGCCAAAAGCTCACTTTCCCAGCTTCAGCGTAGGAATTGCAAATGTTCATCTTTTGATCAACTGCCAAATGCTTCCTCAGGAACAAGGAGAGGGATGGCTGCTTAGTGAAGCCAGGCTGCATCCTGAACTACAGCTTTCCAGCTCACGCATTTTAGATTGCACACTTGTTCAGAGTGCAGCAAACAGAGACCATAAATTGCAGAAGTCTATGAAGTCCAATCACAAAAAAAGATCAGAATAAAATTCAGGAGTATTTTTCTTCCCTGCCCTGTGTATGTTTCCTACAGATCACAGCAGTAGGAGAGAAGTGTGTATGCCCTAAGAAGAGTGCTTCTTTTGCTGGGAATCTGAGTCCTTTAAACCTGTTTTAAGTTGTTAAAGCATTTAAAATGTAGCCAGGTCACTATGTATTGAGATTAGTTACAGGGTATGTGTCCTGGTTTCGGCAGGGATAGAGGTAATTTCCTTCCTAGTAGCTGGTACAGTGCTGTGTTTTGGATTTAGGGTGAGAACAATGTTGATAACACACCGATGTTTTAGTTGTTGCTAAGCAGTGCTTACATTAGTCAAGGACTTTTCAGCTTCCCATGCTCTACCGACTGAGAAGGCTGGAGGTGCACAAGAAGCTGGGAGGGGGCACAGCCAGGACAGCTGACCCAAACTGGCCAAAGGGACATTCCATACCATGTGACGACATGCTCAGTATATAAAGCTGGGGGTAGAAGAAGGAAGGGGGGGACGTTCAGAGTGATGGCGTTTGTCTTCCCAAGTAACCATTAGGTGTGATGGAGCCCTGCTTTCCTGGAGATGGCTGAACACCTGCCTGCCCATGGGAAGTAGTGAATTAATTCCTTGTTTTGCTTTGCTTGCGTGCACAGCTTTTGCTTTCCCTATTAAACTGTCTTTATCTCAACCCACGAGTTTTCTCACTTTTACCCTTCCGATTCTCTCCCCCATCCCACTGGGGGGCAGCAAGCGAGCGGCTGTGTGGTGCTCAGTTGCCAACTGAGGTTAAACCACGACAGTATGTCAGTAATGAAAAAAATAAGCATGTAACCCTATTTTATAGAGACCTGCTCTCCACTCAAGGCTGTATGCATTGTGGTCATTCTGCTGGAGCCAAAGGAACTGCTCAGAGCATGCGCAGTTAAGCATCTGTGTAAGTCTTTCCAAGATCAGGGTTGTAAGGCAAAATTAGGACAAAAAAAAAAAGAAGGAGAAAAAGCCTTTACAGTGCATGGTTGGTATGGGTTTTTCAAACATTCATATCTCAGTTAAATAAAAATCAATTTCCTTCACAACAAGGCTGGGCATTGCGAATTAGGCATAGCTATTCCCATGGCAAATCACAGTTTTCAACTGTCAGCCATTTTGCCCATAAAAGTTGTTGAAAAGGGTCACAAGATACAATGGGAGAAATATATTCTTCTTCTCATTCTTACTTGAAAATGGTCTGAATACTTTATATGTAAACTTCTCAAAATTATTCACCAAGCATGGCAAATTTTAGCCTAGAAGGTGGATGTTTCACAAGCTACAACTATTGGAAAATACAGTTTTATAATAAAAACCATTTTGCCATCTTAAATATAGAGCTAATTGTCACTTACTTTAATACCTGGTAATATGGTTTTATAAATATGTAAATAACATATCATTTTGCTTCTAGTACCTTGATTCTAGGCTTTTAAGACTTCTAGGAAGAAAAAAGTAACAAAATATGAAGCAACATGATAAAAATTCAGGGCTTTTTTCCATTCACTTTTGAAGCACAAGAAGCATAAAGGTATTAGTGTTTGCAGGTGTTGGAAGAACTGATAAGGCATTGGCTTACTTGGTTTTACAGTGGGATCATTCTGCTATAATCTTGCAAGAATTCTAAAGTGATAAATGTAAAGGAGTTTCTCATGCCTTTTCCTATGCTAAACAAGACACCCCATCATCACAAACCATGTTCTTCAACTTGGACACAGATCTCTGCTGTGTTGCAAAAGCTTCTTTGGAAGATCAACTCCAACAGCAAAGCAAAAAGCCAGTGCCTTAAACTCCAGAAGGAAAGCTACCATTCCACCTCTCAGAAAGAAGCCCCCTCACCACAGAAAGCAAATATTCATCCTCACACCGAACTCCATCTGGTTAGTGCTCAAACTGAATTAAATCTTTTTTTTTTTTTAATGCTGCAGTGTTCCAGATAAATCATTTTCTTTAGTTACAAGACTTAATTAACACCTGCTAAGTCAGTGGAAAACCTCCTACCAATTGAATGGGAAGTGGTCAGTCTTACAGAGAATGCTTGGAGTGATAGGATAAATAGTGCAAAATGGCAGCAATATGTGGACAGATATGTTGGTTACACATGTCATAGACACAGTTAATCACAGTAGGATTTGGGTCACTGTGGTATCCTGAGGTTCTATTTGTATGTCTGTATACATGTAGCTGAACATGCCTTTTAGCCCTCTGGTCATGATATCTCCCCTATTTCAAGTTGCTGTTGTGCCTGCTACTTGCTATGAACCCATACAGCATTCGGTAGGAATTCCTTTTTAATTTTTAATGGAAGGTACAGTGTGATTCCTTGTGGCAGCAGATCTGCTCCACAGGAAGGCTTGGTCCTTTGAAAACATAGGATGGCCACTTTCCAGAACCACACACAAACTCCAGCTTCTGCCAGATGCAATTTCTCAGCCAGGATCAAAGCAGCTATGGAAAAACAACAGAAACGGCAACAAGCTTAACAGTCCTTTCTAATGACTGGTCAGTACACAGTACCAGAGGATATAATTCTAAATCTGCTCCTGGGAAACACAACTTACTTTCATTTGCTTCGTATGTCAGGAGAGAAATGCTACCTTCTTTGTTGAGATATGTAACTCCACCTGAAGCGCCAAAGATTTTCTCTGTTGATTTTTGATTCCCTGTTCTCTCAGCATAAATGTCTTCTGTAATGTCAAAGAAGGATGTAATTCTTGGCCATTTGCACAGCATATGCTCTGATGCTCTGGCCTGAATTGCAATTTCATGCAGATATGTGTGAAATACAGAAGCTGACACAGTAGAGTGGCAGTCTGCCTAGATCTCTGTCCTATCTCTGACAGCCATGGATGCACAGTTCTATCTAAAGAGACAGCCCCAGTCCCACCCTCACCTCAGAACCATTACATCTTTCTTCCAACGCTGCCTCAAAGCTTGCACGGGCACCGCGGATCTCACACCCTGTCTGCGTGAGAGCTGAATCCCACACATGTTACGCAAACCGTGGCCACCCAGAATCACTGCTAGGTGACAGGATGGCAAGGAAAATACCTTTTCAGAACAGAGGTTCACAACCAAAAGAAAAAATGTCACACTGTACCACCTAGGGCAGATACAGTGGTAGCAGCCGTAACAGTATAGCTGCCAGTAGCATCTTCCTCCTCCCCGCTAGACCTTGTACTGCTTTGGAGTGGCTAAGGTGATACTACTGGCACCTCTGTTGCCATTTGGGAACATGAGGACTTTAGGATGTGGCAGACTTTGCAAGGATGCAAAGTGACATTCAAGTCAGGTCTAGCCCTAAGGTAGAGAAGCAGAAAGTCAATTCAGGCAAATATTATTGAGTGATTTTAATACATTTGTTGTTTGGGCTTTTTTTTCCTTTCTTGTCGGTGTAATTGATCCTTTGGAAATTAAAAAAGAAAGATTCAGCAAATTCATTTTGGGTTATAATGAATAACGGCTTTTGGGATGATTGCAAAGTGCCTGAATTAGGACAAAATATAAATTTGTAGATGTACACAGAGAAAAAGGATAAGGAGAAAAAGTAACATTTATGATTTATGAAAAATTCTTCATTTTACTGCTAATCATAATGGACTCCTGCTGCTTATAGCCTTATTGTATGCAAAGGGGTATATTCATTTCTTGCATAGTTATGTGCACGTAGCTCCTATTGAAGCTAAGTGTTATGTGCTTGCTGTGACAGGCAAAGAGGTGCCACACAATTAAATCATTTAGTATAGCTGCACTGTAAATAATAAAAACAGCCTAGAATGTTGTAATTGTAGATAACATTGCTCATTTTTAATTTTAAAAAGTATGTATAGCATTGGCCTTTTGGCCTTGTGCTTGAGGGAAGACAGAAATGGTCACAGGTATTGGAGGCAGTGGGAGGATAGGTTTCTGTGCATGGTCAAGCTCTCTACAGGCCTCCAGCAAGTCTTGCTATGTGCTGTAAGGAGACTGCTTAATCACTTTCCAGTAAAGCTTCCCATGGGTGCCTGCAGGGCTGGGAAAGGCTACCCACTTCACCAAGCCTGAAGCAGTGGAAGAACTAGATGTTGGTGGGACCAGACACCACAATAAAAATATCATAGCAACTTTGAAGAAACAGCAGAGATGTCTGCATTGACCAGGAAGAAATTAATAACTCCTTTTCAAGGGTATTAAGGAACCTGCAAGTAATTGTCTTGCATATCTTGGTTTGGTATATTTTAGATGTGATCCATTGGTCAGGGTCTGACATCAGAATTCAAACCAGTGGCAAGATATTCAGCCAGTGCAGTTATTTTGTGTGTTCCCTTCTGGGAAAAGTGTGTCCAGATCTACCTCAGACAGTAACCAGAGCTACAGGTAAACTGGAAGATGATCATATTTACATATAAATAGTGCCATTTTGGCCATATCATTTCAATTTTGTATGGCAGGCTGAGATGAACTTTCAATATTAAAAGCCAAAATGGTGCAGCTTAGCTATTAGACTGGTGTTAAAAGTTCGATAATGATGAACCGAAACATTTCCATCATGCTGACTGAGATAATTTCACACAAAGTGATGTAGATGAAGTTGATACATCCTAAAAAAATACTTTGATTTTGGTAAATTATTATTTTTTAAAAGACAACCAAAATAATGTTCTCGAGTCCTGAGCAGTATTTTCCAAACTTTTGCATTTCCCTAAAGGAAACAATATAAAAAGAAAATAATGGAAAGTTCACAAACCTGGATAAGGGACTATGCACTTAGGTATCATAGATAGTGAAGAAACAATTCATCATAGTACAGTTCAATGTGTATAGAAGTGTTTGAAGGACCACTATCTCAGGCTGTTGCATTTCACACAGTCCCAGGATGCCCTGACATGAGTAGTCTTGAATACAGCAGTCACAGGACACCCTAGGAAAGCAAGGGTAATGCAGAAACCAGAAAAAAGCAGGTTCCAAAGCTGAATTCTTCAGAAAATCTGTGTCGTTTTGAGTTTAGACAGGCAGCAGCCTGATTTGGAACAAAAGGAACCTCGTGGATTGATGGAAGTTGCAGCAGAACTACCCTTCCCCCTACTTCACCTTAGAAATCAGCACCATCGTCTTCTCATGTGATACACAGCATTTAATGGAGGAGCTGCTACCAGTAATTAAAGCTGCCAAATCTTCAACACTTACACAGCACACACAAGCCCACGAATGTTATAATCTGGAAATAAGGACAAATACCCAAATCCCTATTTAGTTAACAAAATAAGTAGCACTTATTCTCAGATGTGCCAGACCACCCAAGGCTCCAGTTTAATTCCTTCCAGAGGCTGTGGACGAACATCCTCCTTCAGATCCAGCTGTGCTGCTGGATGTTACCACTGCAGCTGTTCATCTGTTGTGTCCCCTGTCCTCCTGTTCCCACCCCTTCCCTCCCCTAGTGTTAAGCACCCTTTTGAACCAGCCCACACAGCGGTTTGTGTCAGCATTCCTTCGTTTGTGCCAAGTAAAATCACCCAGGTTAGTTTAATCAGTTTAAACAGGAGGTGGCAGTAGTGACTGTAGCCCTGAGTGGCACCAGTCTTTGGTCAGCACGGCAAGGATGAATGGCCAGCAGGCAGCATCCTGGGAGCTGATGAAAAGAACTAAAAAACTCAGGTGCAGAACAAAGGCAAAAAGCCAGTTCAGACCTAATTCATCCTTTCATGGTGCTGGGGAAAAAAAAAATGCAGGACACTGCACTGGTCACTCCCGCAGGTCTGACCTGCTGATCTCATGCCATCCTGTATATCTGGTTTTTCAGCTTCTCCCATGATCTGAAGTGTCTCACCTGCCATGAATGGAAATACACTATTCATGTATGACTACCATCCATCCACAGTACCTGGAGTACATCTTTTATTCCTCTGCCTGGAAATGCTGTACCAATGACCTTTGAGATCCTTGTTTATTTGATTTTTTTCAGGCATTCAGACAAACATTGCTAGTCAAATATCATTGCTTAGCAAAATCAGTCCGGAAAGAAGTGTCTTTGTTGCCTCCAAGATACACACTTAGCAGCTGTGATGCAACCAGGGAGAGTCTAGCTCCTCATGAGTGGTATGTTCCCGTCCAGGAAATCCCAGTCAGAAATGTGGCAGCATTACCTGGATGGCACACATAATCCAGAAAGCTTGACTGGTCCCAAAAGCACTGGTTGTCCTGTGTTTGGGGATGCAACATTTGCACCTGTAACACATGTTCCCTTTCAGTCAGTGACTCTGAACAGCAAATCCTGTAGCCTTTCTCATTTAGGAGGTGATTCATGCTGACTTTCTCCTCTCTTCCCTTTGCCCAACCCCAGCTGTTTGAAGATGCTGCCATGCAGTCAGTGTTTGCTAATAATACTAACGTGTCAAAATGGTGACGTGTCAAAATGGTGACATATCAAAATAGTAGCATCCGTGCGGGAGTCAACCCAGTCTCCTCATCCCTGTCTTTGAGGAGCTGTGCCCAGTGAGGCACGAAGCATACTGGCAACTTTCTCATCAAGAGAAGCTCAGCTGCAGAGAGGTTGGGAATTCCCATCCAAATCAGCAGACCAGGCTGGAGAGCTGGGGTGTGGGAGGGAGTGCAGTCCGTGAGAAACCGAATCAAGAAAGTATTAACTAAATTCACCTTGCCCTCAGTGAGGACAGGTCATAATCCTCCCAGAGTCCCAGTGGGAACATAAAAGCTTAAATAATGAATCTCAAAGTCTCCTTTGTGAGGTACACTAATGTGACAACTCTTTCTCCTCCTCAGCTTCTCCTCTGCAGCTGATTCCTAAGGAATGGCAGTGAACTTACAGATTCTTCCCTCGTACACAGAGGGGGAGGGAGCATCCACCAAGGAGTTATTCTTACATTTTCGGTCACCTCCTGTCCTGCCCCAGCCAATTATGCAGTTGTGATAGAGACTGTTAAAAAGTGACTGTATTCTGCCCCAGAGCTAGCTGCATGCAGAGAAGTGAGCAAAATCTGGGCTTCTCTCAGTTTCAGTGTCCTCTGGATTAAAAATTAAAGAGGAGATATTTGTGTTAACCTTTCTCATAACCTGGGGAAGAATTTATACAATTTGAAACCTCGGACAGCTTCAGAGAGAGATTCTGCGATTGTGCTACCAGGCACAGTTACGCCTCGTAACCCTGAGGAAGACAGGGCAAAGGCTCATAGTAACAGGTAGCGCTTTTATGTATAGAGACGCTGATTCTTATTTCCACTACCCTTCCAATGGAGTGGGACCTTAAGGTGAAAGTAAATATTATTTTTGCACAATTTTTCCTTGCTGTTACATCAGGGATAGACTTATAGGGAGGAGGGTTGATAGGGCTATAGCTCTGCTTACAGCATGTTCTGGATGTATACTCTTATGTATGTATACTCTTAGCCACAGGTTGGGGAGCGGCTGCTTCTCTTTCCCCATTTCCTTAGATTGTGGTCACATCCCACTCAACTCTACGCTGCCAAAATTTGTAAAAAGACCTTTCTGTAAATGAGGACAAAAGGCCATATACATTTTTTTAGATCAGTCCCTCTTTTGTTTTGTTTTGCAATAGGTAGTGAAAAAAATTATTTCTATAGTCACAGTTGTGTTACAGAGTTCATCTGGGAAACTTTCTAGAGAGGGATTAGAGAGCAGAAATTATCTTCTTGTGGGCGATAGAACCTGCATGTGCCTCGAAGGCTTCTATCCCCATTATACAAAACAATGAGTGGTTCTTTAAGAAACTCCAATAAATTATGTCCTCAAATGTTACAATGTTACTAATTTTCTTTGTACAAGAAGAAAAAAACATTAAGCAGAGGTATGAAGGACACCTACAGTATCCCTCCTTTATGACTCAGGTCTGCCCATCTTCACAACCTTTTTTTCTGGACTCACTGTTTGAAATCTTTTTTGCTCTTTCATTTCCAGAAAATATTCACACTCTGAATGGCCTAATTTGCTAGGACAAATTAATCTAATTCACCGTAATTAGGAACATGGTAAACTTCTACTCATGTATGAAAGATGAAAGGTAACAACTAGCACGTGATTATTTCTATCAGTAGGTTTCTGTATAGCATTTCAGAAAAAACATTCCTAAACAGCTTGAATGTCTCAAAAGAAATCCATGGTAACTTGATCAACAGTGTTTGAATTTTTTCACAGGCTGGATGCTTTTCAAGAAATAATGATATTTGAATCATCTTTCTTAATGAAGAAGATAGCATCAATACAATGTGCCAGTTCTGTTGCTTAGCCACTCGAAGTTGGCACTGGCTTCACATTAGGGTTGTTCACTTGGTGACTGTAGGGTGCTAAGGCCCTGATCTGAGAAAGTAATGAAGCACGTGTGCCTAAACATAAGCCTAAAGGTAATTCTTCAGACTATCTTGTGCTCAGTGCCACGCTCCTGCTCCAAGTACCTTGCAGAAACAGGATGGGAAAGCCAGGAGGGAAGGAAGATGGGTGTTATTTGCAAACACTTTTGACAAACAGATCCCAGTGTGGAAGAGCTGACATTATGCAGCACCTGGAGCGATGGTCTCCTGGGCAGATCCAGTGTACGCAGATCATTCACATCGGTCTCCTTAATTGCCTTGAGGATCAGGAAGCACAAAGCCATTGTACTGAACCGCACTACAGTGGACTGCGGTAACTGGCACTTCTAAGCATGATAAGCCCACTGGAGCAGGGACCCTGTTACTAGTTCTGCTTTTCTTCCTGTGAGATATCTATGACAATCAACCTAAAATTACTCAGTTAAAATGATCCCTGCATCCACTGAGAGGTGTGAAGTGGGAACTACAGACAGATGTAGAGCCTAGGAATTATCTAAGCCCAAGTTCACCCTTCGCCAGGGTCTGGCGGGTTGTTCAGGCACCAATACAGCATGCCCCAGGCCTATGTAGCTGATCTGTGGGCAGAGAGGTGATTCGTCTTCCTCCAGCTTCTCAGGATCAACAACCAACAGAATCTGATTTGCCCTGTCTGCAAGCCTTCTGGTGTGAGAAAATAAGAAACTTTGGCTGAAGCAATGGGATCTGACCACAGAGACCACAGACCTCAAGGTTCCCAGATTGGGGAAAATCTGTGATAAATGCTGGGAGCTTACGGCTCTGCAGAGACCCAGTAAAGCAGGAGTATATCTGTGCAACATCAGTCTGCACAAGAGGGAGGATGCAAATAGTTTGGATGCAGTGAGCTAGGCACACCTCAGTTTGTGGGGACAGTCTTGAAGGAAGAAATTGTTGCATTTTATTTCAAGTTAATTGTGTGCATATTTCTCATCAGTATCCCATGGTCAGACTAGAATATTGGAAACCTCTCTTTTTTTTTTTTCTCAGCTGCATTCCAATTCTTTGCAGAGGCAAAATCACTCATGAATCTTAAACAGCTTTTGCACAGAATCAGCTCAACTAATGAAAAAACAGAGAAGATTGCCATAATCTCTTGAATCTAAGGAGTAATATAGAGCACTGATTCCATCAGGATGAAGAAGAAAGAAAGACTTGAGAAAGATGGCCAGGTGCGTTATGAATTTTTTGCAATATATTTCTTTAAAAAATGTGGGGGAGGGAGTGGTGACAGTATTTTAACAATACCATTATTTTGCATCATCCTTCTCCTCATTACTTATGAACAGGCTGATGTTGAGATTTAGCACAGGAAACAGCTTTAAGAATCTATATATTCTTGGCTACAGTTCACGCCCTCAGACTGTGCCAGAACTCCAACTGAATGTTAAATATCTAATCTACCCATGCATTTTTAATGCACACGTTACCATCATATTGAAACGACACTGAGAGCTAATGGCAACTCTTTTTTTTTTAACAAATAAGAGGCGGTACCCAGAAACTATACTGAAACAGTAGGTGTAGCCAAAACTGATGTACACTGCAAAAACATATGATTTCTTCCCAGAGATGATGTGCCATGCACAGTATAGTAAGGGGTATGGAATTAGATGTGACCACACTTGTGGATAAGGTTTGCTGGTCTGGGAGCCCTTCATTTGGAAGATTTAGGCAGATCTGAACTTTATTCTAGTGCTGCCCCTTTGTGTGCCCTCAACTAAGCCACTTTAGGTGTGTTTGTCACTCAAGGCAAGATGAGTGATGGCTCTTCTGCCAACACTCCACAGACTTGCTGTGGAGGTGGAAGCCACACCAGCCTGTCAGCTCTCCCACACCGACCTGGGTCAGAGGAGGAACTCCGGTACAGGCACAGCACCCTATCTGTGAGGGTTTTCTGGACCCAGGGCTTGTTCTAGGGTTTCTGCACAGTACTGCCCTGGGGCATTTCAAGGCACTAGCTTGGCCAGAGGTCTCTAACCAAGCACTGCTTTGGGTGGATGTTCCTTTACAGATTATGAGGACAGCCAGAGAAATTAAATGGGAGGGACATGTCTCCTCTTTCCTGCTATGGCTTCTCTTGTCTAGTTAAGCACTGATGGCTTCAAGGCTAGGACTCTTCCTTAGTGTTTGTACAGATACAGCACAAGGGAGCTTCAATTTCAGTGGCAGCTGCTAAGCACCACTGCAGTACATGATAATTAATATTAATTAATTGTGTATACCAAAGAAACCAGCTGACTGGCAGGCCCTAAGTACCTACTTCTGAAAAGATGATTAGCCATTTATTTTTCTTTCTGCTTATAAATACATACATAAGTGTATATACATATTTCTTTTCCACAGAAAAACTGCAGTGATTGACCATTTAAAAAATAAGGTAGATAAGGTTTGAGATCTGGAGAGAATGAGAGGAATGTTCCTAAACCATAAAATTTTCAGGATTTTAAAATGGTGTCTTCCATTTTTTTAATTATTTCAGGAACAAACATACTATGTTTTCATTGCTGCTCAAGTTTCTGGTCCATCAAGCTTTTCTCTTGAAAATAGAAAAAGGCTCAGTGCAAGGGGAAGAACTGGAGATCAGCTGCTATATAAGCAATTAAAAAAAAAAAAAAAGAGAAAGATAATCTATATCCCTGGAACAGATTCCCCCAAACGTAGTCCCCTCCTTCCTGGCTTCCTAAAACATACAGCTTACAGTATTCTTTCACTTGTATTGCCTTCTGCAATATTCTGCTTTGGGTTTGCTACTATTAATCTAAAACATGCTTGCTCCAGTAGTCAGGACCAAGTTCTGAGGAGTGATGCTTCCTCACTGGCAGAAGGTCTTTTTCCGATAAAAGAGGATGAAACTCTGGCTATACAAAGCAGTTAGAACTCTTCTAACTTCTAGCAGCAGTTCACTAACGACCTAAAGTGGGATCCCTGTTCAATAATCCTGCAACAAACAGAAATATTTATGCCTCTAATGCAAATACTGTTTCTGGGTTTTGCTCACCCGTTCTGTTGCTGAGAGACCTGAAAAGTATGGGTACTCTGTTACATCCCAAAGGCAAACAGTATCACATTTATTTTCCTGAGGGAAATTAAGTTCTCAGCTCATGTCTTTATCCCAAGGTGTCCAAACACCATCATCTTCATTCCCTATTTCAGGTGCTGAAAAGCAGGCAAGGTGACTTACGCTCCTGATGTTTTAGTTGCTTTTTTTCTCAGAAACATGATATGTATTTTGTCCTTGTTTCCTCTGGCAAACCTGGTATGGTGGAAACTGTGACAGGAGGAAGTACTTCAGTTGCCTAAAGAATAAGCACCTAGTTTTCAATACCAGCTAAAGTTAGCTGAAATGAATCCCACTTGTAGTCACTGCTACTTTCTGGGTAGCTCAAAGCTACCTGTTATAAGCTGCTCATGCTGTGCCAGCAGTCTTGCTTCAATCAATGCAACACCTCGCACAGTGAGACATGACCCAGCTAGAGGCAGAACTGATTTCTCTTTCTTTAAATCAATGAATTCTGCCATTGATTTTCCTTAGGACCAAAATATTTCTATATCTTTAGCATAATGATATAAGAATGGCCTTGCTGGTTAAAAGCAAAGGTCTGTGCAGCCCAACAGATAAAAAAAAAAGATGTCAGAAGCAAGGCTGGGATAGAGTGATTATCCCCATCCCCATATGTGTTTCCAGCAGCTAGAAACTATGTTATTTCCTGAGCTTGTAGCTGTGTCTACATCATTCAAAAAATATAGCCTTTGTTTGGCCTAATGCCAACAGCTTTATTTAATTGTTGTTTTAATTTCATTACATTTGCGCTTTCAAAACTTCCTGTGGCAATAAGTTCCACAGTGCCATTGAATACTTACATTGCTTCTTTTAAACTTGCTCTCTAATAAATTGTTCCCTCCCTCCACTGAACCTTATCATCTTCTTCATGAAGTTTCTAGTTCTATATTTTCCACACCTACCTTATACTTTTTTTTATTCTGCCAGGAGACCAGAACTGCAGATAGTATTCAAGACGTGAGCACAGCATAGGTTTGCATGGTAACAAAAAGTATGTCTTCTGTCATGTTCTCTATTTCTTTCCTAATAATTACTAATATTCCATTTGTCTTTTTGACCACTGCTAGCTTTAGGCTGATGTTTTTGAAGAATTATATGTAATGATTCCTAAATCTGTCTTCTGAGTGGTAACAGCTCATTTAGAGTCCATCACTGTGAACGTATAGTTAAGGTTGTTTTCCTCCGTGTGCATTACTTTGCATTTATTGACACTGAATTTCATCTGCCATTTTATTACCCAATCACTCAGTTTCTCAAGCTCCTTCTGCAAGCCTTCACAAACAGTTTTAGCTTTGACTGCTGTAAATAATGTGATGTCAGCAGCTGGCTATGCCAATTCACTATTCACCTCGTTTCCAAAGAGAGTATTTAGAGGCATGCTGTGCCTGTGGGACCACACCAACCTCCCTCTTCTGGGAAACTGCCCCTACTTTCTAACCCCTTAAAGCACCAGGGTGCCCCGACAGTCCCCAAACTGCCCTGTATTTCTGGGGTACCCAGGCCATGTAGCTTTCCCCCGCTCTTTCTATAGACCCATGCTCATCCACACCTTCTTCCCATACTAAAATTCCCTTTGTCCATTCCCAGAGCCAGGCCTCCTAGTCCCAGCCCAGCGGGGGAGGCAAGGAGCACAGTTTTAGTTTGCTTCCTGCCCAGGCACCCCGAAGAAGCTCTTCCCGTCCCTGGCACGGGTAAAGCCTTCCCGCGCCCGCCGAGCCCCCGGTGCCCTC
>NW_008825609.1:127503-128245 GCF_000699105.1 Pygoscelis adeliae
CGACCGGCATGGCTGCCCGGCGGGATCTTCAGCCGGGTCGGCGTGGGCAGCACCACGGCGGCTCGGCGTTACTGACGCACGGAGCGAGCAGGAAACAGACTACTGGGGAGGAAGGAGGCAGGGAGGCTGCCAGGCCTGCGGCTGAGAGGTGGCTGCGAAATAAACCTCCAGGAGTGCAAGGGCAGTGCAGGAAGCACTCCAGAACTTGAAGTTTGAAGCTTTTGGAGAGGTGTTTGTTAGTGCTACAGTCCCCGATCCCTGCTAGCAGTGCCAGTCATTCCCTGCTGCACTCACTGCCATAGTCCTTCCCAAGCCATGGCACTGTCACAGTACTTTAGAATTTATGTGGGTCCCAGCAACAGTGGCAGATGAATGCTTTTACAGGAAAAAAAAAAAAAAAGTCCTGTTTGCTGTTCTGTTCATATCTTCCCCAAATGGAGGTGGGAGAAGAAAATAAAACTGAAGCTCTCAAAGAGGAGTAGCTAATGAACAGGGAGCCCAGGACCCTGCCAGAGTAGTACTTTTCATCTGGGAACTTATCGGGGGGAACATTGTCACTGAGGATGAGGAAAAGGCTGAGGTACTTAATGCCTTCTTTGCCTCAGTCTTTAGCAGGCAGACTAGTTATCCTCAGGGTACTCAGCCCCCTGAGCTGGAAAACAGGGACAGCGAGCAGGATGAACCCCCCATAATCCAAGAGGAAGCGGTCAATGACTTGCTACGTCATCTGGATGCTTACAAG
>NW_008825609.1:128454-141853 GCF_000699105.1 Pygoscelis adeliae
ATGGAGCAGTTCATCTTGAGGGTGCTCACAAGGCAGGTGCGGGACAACCAGGGCATCAGGCCCAGCCAGCACGGGTTCATGGAAGGCAGGTCCTGCTTGACCAACCTGATCTCCTTCTATGACCAGGTGACCCGCCTAGTGGACAAGGGAAAGGCTGTGGATGTGGTCTACCTGGACTTCAGTAAGGCCTTTGACACCGTCTCCCACAGCATTCTCCTAGAGAAGCTGGCGGCTCACGGCTTAGACAGGTGTACTCTGCGCTGGGTCAAAAACTGGCTGGACGGCCGGGCCCAGAGAGTTGTGGTAAATGGAGTTCAATCCAGTTGGCGGCCGGTCACGAGCGGTGTTCCCCAGGGCTCAGTATTGGGGCCAGTTCTGTTCAATATCTTTATCAATGATCTGGATGAGGGGATCGAGTGCACCCTCAGTAAGTTTGCAGACGACACCAAGTTGGGCGGCAGTGTTGATCTGCTCGAGGGTAGGAAGGCTCTGCAGAGGGACCTGGACAGGCTGGATCGATGGGCCCAGGCCAACTGTATGAGCTTCAACAAGGCCAAGTGCCGGGTCCTGCACTTTGGCCACAACAACCCCATGCAGCGCTACAGGCTTGGGGAAGAGTGGCTGGAAAGCTGCCTGGCGGAAAAGGACCTAGGGGTGCTGGTCGACAGCCGGCTGAACATGAGCCGACAGTGTGCCCAGGCGGCCAAGAAGGCCAACGGCATCCTGGCCTGTATCAGAAATAGTGTGGCCAGCAGGAGCAGGGAAGTGATAGTGCCCCTGTACTCAGCACTGGTGCGGCCGCACCTCGAATACTGTGTTCAGTTTTGGGCCCCTCACTACAAGAAGGATGTTGAGATGTTGGAACGTGTCCAGAGAAGGGCAACGAGGCTGGTGAGGGGTCTGGAGAACAAGCCTTATGAGGAGCGGCTGAGGGAGCTGGGGTTGTTTAGCCTGGAGAAAAGGAGGCTGAGGGGAGACCTCATTGCTCTCTACAACTACCTGAAAGGAGGTTGTAGCGAGGTGGGTGTCGGTCTCTTCTCCCAAGTAACTGGCGAAAGGACGAGAGGAAATGGCCTCAAGTTGCGCCAGGGGAGGTTTAGATTGGATGTAAGGAAAAATTTCTTTACTGAAAGAGTAGTTAAACATTGGAACAGGCTGCCCAGGGAAGTGGTTGAGTCACCATCCCTGGAAGTATTTAAAAGACGGGTAGATGAGGCGCTTAGGGACATGGTTTAGTGGGTATGGTGTTGTTGGGTTGACGGTTGGACTCGATGATCTTGGAGCTTAGGGACATGGTTTAGTGGGCATGGTGTTGGTGGGTTGACGGTTGGACTCGATGATCTTGGAGGTCTCTTCCAACCTTAATGATTCTATGATTCTATGATTCTATCTGCCGTAACTCAGAGCTCAGTGCTTTTGTTAGCATGCTGCTAACTGCTGGCAGACTAGCCACCTGTGCTGTACAGTGCAGACTGAGAAAAGCTGAGAAAGAAGTAGCTTTCTAGTTAATTCTTCACTTGCTCAGGGAGAGGGCACTGAGAATGGAGGGTTCATCTCCCTAGCTCTGGGCAGCACTGTGTGTTGATGCAAAAGCCAGTGCTGTAAAAGATAACTCCTTCACCAGGCTCACTCACCAGAACAGGACTAAGTTCTGGTAGTTAGCTATCTAGCTAGCCCAGATAGTTCCACAGGTCTTAGAAGCAGCATCTCAGTTCAAAAAAGTTCAGCACAGTCCTACCTGGAGGAACCAGCATGTTTGAAACTAGCCTGTACATCTCTGCATCACATGGTGCTGACATGCCCTGATGCACCTAGAAGGAAGTTCGGATACAAATGCTCAAACTACAGCCATGGTTTAGCTCATCTTAGTGCAGCCTATTCCACCAAGGGCAGCATGAAGACATAACAAGATTTTGTAACATTTTTGTTTTCATAAGATCACTGCATTAATTGGGCACCTCTCATCTTACACTCAGAAGTGTCTCCTTGTTCTATACTTTTACAGCACCCAGCACAAGGAGGTTCTTAGGTGCTAAAGGAGAGGTGACCTGTAAACTCAGTCTAGTGCCTTGAGAAGTCCAAGTGGAAGCTAAATTTAGGAGAATTAAACAAACACAGACTCCAAGCTCAGTGAATAATATGACTACAGTCCCCACATTAGTAGAAAATCGCATCAATTTGGAGCATGTTTCCAAGCCCACAGCTTCCAACCGTTATTTGTGACTGCAGGCTATTGGTCTGAAGGCTACATGTTTGGATTCTGCGTAGAGAGGATCCACTGCAAGGTTGAATGCAGCCATGATGTGAAGGGGGGCCTGTGAAGACACAGAGCTATTCCCTTTTCCTCTGACCTAGCACATGTGCTGTTTGGTCTGGGTGAAACTTCAGGTGCCAAATGAGGCATTAAATCATCCTCAGTCAGAAAGCTTTTTAACAGTTGTAACTGTAAGCCAAAAAGCAAAACCTTACCTGATCAATATTCCAGGCCAGTCAACACACGAATCAGGTACATCGCACAAATTGCAAATGGCTTCACTCCTTTTGTCTGTGTTCCTCCAAATGCTCCCACTGCACTGTATTAATGTGAGCCAAACCCTAATGCTTTTCTGAGCCGTGAACTAAGTCTACATGAGCAATGCAGAAAGTGCACTTGATGTCCAGTACTTGAGCTGTGGTCCAGGGATACTCAGCCAGCACCCCAGGCAGGAATCTTGGCTGCATGGACATAAAAAGTACACAGATCTTTTGTTGGTCATGTTTTGTCATGCAGAAGGTCGCTAAGCAAATGCTCTTTCTTTCTCTCTCAGGAAGCAAATAAGAATACTCTCAAGCTGCACTCGGCAGAGCTTCCTCATCACAGACACAAGCCAGTGCAAACTCTCTCTCTCTCTCTCTCTCTCTCTGTGTCTTTAAAACACTCTCTATGTATTTGGTCTTCTAAAAGGTCACCAGGAAGATGTGTCAACAATTCACTGTGGAGACAAAAGGGGGAGGAGAAGCTGACCATTAGCACTAAAGAACAACTGCAAACTGGGCAGGCACGAGTCAGGTTAAGCAACCAGCTGGGACACGAGGTTTAAGACGCTGTTTGCACATCTTTCTCCCTGCTCCAGCTGCAAATAGAAGAGATATGCAAGCTGGATTAATCTTTATCATAAAAAAAGTGGAGCCTGGCAGAGTCCACAGACGAAGGACCCTTACGCTGTCTTTGGACTGAAGTGTCCTGGATTTGATTAGCTCAGTTACACGTGGTGAAAAGTTCTTAATGGAAAGATTTTTGTGGAAGGCAGAGACTGTCTTTTTTGAGGGTGATGCAGGAAATAAAAAGATTATGCTGCAGCTCTCCTTGATTCTTTGTATGCCCATTATCCGGGCTGATATTAACCATGCAGAGTCACCCGTGGATGTTTCACATGAACAGCTACACTATTTCCACATCCAAAGAGGACATCTGCATGGTGCTGCACGGTCCCAAGTGGGACATTGTCTCTGCTGGACATTGGTTTGAGCATGTCTGCACTCACATGGTCTCTCACCACATCCTTTTCTCTATTGCATCCTCCCTGTATGCTCTCTACCCTATTTCAAATGCATTCAGTGCCAGCTGTCTTACTGCTTTTTGTGAATTGTGTTATGCCATCTGTATCGTTATTACCTTGCATTATCAAGAGAAAACAGTCCTTGACTATGTATGACTCTGTGTTTATGTGTGTGTGTGCAATTTTTTTACTGCTGTGTAGCTGTGATGTATTAAGGTGGAGCCAAGTGAATATTTAGCCATTTAGCTTGTTATGCCTGAGGTGGATTTTTATTGGAATGTGATACTTCTATTATGAACTATAAGACCCAAGTCCGAAATGTGCATCTTCAAAACTCTTGAATCCAAAATACAGTCTCAGAAAATTAATATTTCAGATGTATTTGGTAGTTCTAACACTTGGATATTAATGGAAAAGCACAGACATGCTGCAAGCTTGATCCAGCCACCATTTGAATCAAAGGAACATTTTATTTGACTTTTATGGGAGCCAAGCTGGGCCCTGAACACACAATGTTTCAACTTTTTTTAAATGTTTAAGTGAAACTACAGATCTTCAGGTATAAGCAGGAGGATGCTTGAATGCGGCATTCAAATTCCTTGGCAGTAGAGTTTTGTTTATTTAGTACAATTTCCAGATAACCAATGCCAGAATATGAAATGAGATCTAGATGTATTTCCTGTGTCACTATTGTTAGTCAAGTGACAGATTACATGTATTGTTAACTGAGCACTGATTTAAAGGTGACAGATTTGGAGATGTAAAAATAATGTGAGTTTGCACTCCATATTCTTCATAGTTCCTCAAAGGAGTAAAAGAAAATTATTATTTAAAATAGGAAGTGATGGGTAATTATAAATTGATTCTTAACCTCATCTCACCTCTACCATTACTGTACTAGCATGTAAACAAAATTTAGAAAAGTATTTACAAAAAATAACCACCAAAGCTGACAGTGACTGTCTTGTGTATTCACTTAGTCATGTCAACAGTATAGGGATGGCAATTAGTATGTGGTGTCTGCAGGGAAGTTCCTGTGGATAAAGCACATACAAGGCTGTACCTGCCTTTGCAGAGCCAGAGGAACAAATCTACATGATGCCCAGGACAGATTAATGCACAGGCATGTGCCTGGGGCTCCAGTTCTGCTTTGATGTCAACAACATCTCTGTTTTCATTATTGAGAAATGCTTTTAGCCCTCCTGGCCATGAAGGAAAGCTGGAAATGGCAACCTACATGTCACGGATAGAGCAACATCTGCTTGAATCTGCTGTCAGCGTCCAGCAGAGGGAAGGGCTGTACCTAAAGAGAAATTATAGGGACTTTTTTTTTTCCCTAAATAAATAAAGAAGACAGAAAAGATTTTTCATTTTTTAAATGCTGTTTTCATGAATTTCATAAAAAGAGCACTGACAATCTGAAAATGTTTTCTTTTTCAAAACTTACTGCCATAATAATACAACTAAATGGAACATTACAGCCAATTAGTTTTATTTTTGGCAACCTAAACTGTGAATAAGCTTCAGTATTCAGTTGAAAAGAAACTCACTGCCCTGTTACATTACCACTAGTGTAGGCAGGGGTGGAGGGAGAGAGAGAGACCCTGCACCAGTTGCCCCTAACAGTCTTCACCCGTCCTTGACCAGATTTCTCTTTGGCTGTGCAAGGAGACTTCTCAGTGCCTTGCTTTGGCCATGCACAGCTCAGCTGCTCTGCACTCTGTTGAGGTGGCGGGGTAAATTTTCATTTTCTCCTCAGGGTAGGCCGTAAAAACATTTACTGGATCAGAAAATAGCACTACTTTGTAGCCCTTTTTCAGTGCCTCGCCAGCAGTGGCTGACAGCTCATCACCAAAGGAGACTGAATGAGCCAGGAACAAACCACAGAGAGGAGCGATCTACCTAGCAGCTCCTAAATAGAAGTATTAGCCTCAAAACCCCTCTTTTGCCTTCTGGGCTGAAAAATGCCCTTTAGTCCCTCTCAGAGGTTGTCTGAACCAGGCAATCCTCATTACCTCCTCCTCCTCCTCTTCTCAAATCAGCAGAGTGCCATGGGGTGTGGCACAGCTGCCGTGGTTTTAGTACCTACTGGGAGTTGGAGGACACAGACAATGGACCAAAATGAGCAGAGGGAAGGGGGTTGGGGGCTACGGCTGAGGAAGAAAGAGTTCATGCAAATGAGTCACTTTTCAGGTAATTCATCAGTCCTGCCTGTGAGACAGATCCTCCCACCTTCTGCAGGAGTCCGATCATCTACAAAAGCTTTTAGTGTCCTAATGCATCCGTATCTTAGCAGAAGCAACCTCAAGTCTGGCATTGCCTTAGCTTTCCAGTACTTGACTCTGCAGCGTCAGCTAATAATGTTCTTTAGACGGACTTTCCGGTATGTGATTTTATGGGTAAAAAGCAGACAGTGCACTTGAAGAGAGGCCAGGTTGGCACACAACTACAGAAAAGTTGCTTTCTACTACAAACTGCAAGGGAAAAAAAAAAAAAAAACAACTATATAGTCCAAACGATTTTCATAGCCTGTGGCAGCGGCACATCAGAAAATACAGAAATAGGTTTAAAATGTCTGTGGTTGTGAAAACATGGGATGGCTTCTTGCAGGAAATTTATTTGAAATGCATGAAAGTGGCTATGTTAGGAGTCACTCAGGGGAACCAAACTAGGGTTTTTCTGCCCCAAAGGCATAGGCAGCTTTAGCAGCTGGAGCTAAACTTTGGCTCAAGTGTGTGTCATTTGTGGGCCAGGCCACAGAAGGACCTGTTGTCAGCTGCACGTCAGAAGTGTCCATTTCCCTGAAGTCTGAGTTCTTGTGCCACTGCATGAGTGGAAATACCATGACTCAGAGAACAACCTAAGAAGGAAAAACACCTAAACCATACTTTTGCCCTGTAATCGGTCAATTTATTCCAGTATGCAACTCAACCCCCCAGCAGACCCCCACGCACCCGTGTAGCTTTGGAGATGTCCTGCCCTTATCCAAACCCTAACGGTGACTTGCTGCTCCCCTCCAAAGATCCTGTAATTCCCTGAGCCACAAGAGCCTCTCTCTTCCCCTGCCTCTGCCACTTCAGCACTTGGCCTTTCTCCAGAGGGATGCAGCAAGGAAGCTCTTATTGGGCCCTGTGGGACATCACAGGGAAGTCCAGGAGTGAGGAAGAACATCAGGCACATAATTCATGACCTGCGTCAGGCAGAAGGGGGAAAACAATAACAGCAGCAACAACAACAACAAAGTTCTTCTCTCTAGAGTGGATTAATAGGAGCTCCCACTGGAGCCCATTAAACAAAACAAAATGCTGAAAGCCTAGGAATACTGTGCACTTCATCATTTTCTCAGGATCCCCAGGGAGAGGATGGGGAAAGTTGCAGTGCTACCAAAGTGGAGGGAAGGAGTCTGGGAGACGGCTGGCTCAGGAGGGGAGAGCGCTGCCAGGCGAGAGGGGCTCATGTCTCCTCAGTAAGTGGATGAACGTCACCTTTGTGTGCCTGCAGGTGATATTTTTCCTTCTGCACTCTGTACACAGATATCTTGTGCTCTCCCAAGATTTTGCAGGGCCTCAGTGGACTGTTTGCTTGTTTTGCCATTCTGCCATCTGGCCAGCCTGACACGACTGTCCCTGGCAGAGGTTGAAATTTTGATGTATTGTCTAAATTTGGAAGTGACATTTTCCCCAGGTTTTGTAAGCAGAACTAATGAATCACTACAGTGCAATCTCTTTTACTCTCTCTTCATGGAGTTTGGCCTGAATTTTAGCACTGATGAAGATGATGTGTTGACAGCACAGGTTGCAAGGATAATATCTCCCGGTCTGCTCTGCTGATGTATCTTGCTCCTGCCCAGTATCTTCTGCTATCAAGACTTTTTTGCCTACTGCTGTCACTCCTCTGACAACAAAGATGACATTCTTCTCTTGGGACTCCCTTTGTATGGCTCTAAGGACATATCTTCATGCCCTCCTGCCATTCCTGTTCAGGACCTACAGAGAAATTCGATAATACAAACCATCCCAGCTCCCAGCTCATCCTAAAATAATACTTCAGGTCTCATCAGGCAAGAGGCTGTTTGGCCCAGTAGGGCCTGGACCAGGATCAGTTCACTCCCTACACTTTGTGGGATAAGTAGGGTTTGGGGTATTCGACAGGAAAAAGCATGAATGATTGTCACTTTTCCAATTATTAATTTCTTTAAAACTGCATGTCTAGGTGCTGGGAAGTCTAAAGTTTAAAGAAGACAGGACAACTCCCAGCTTCTCTTGTGGTTTCTAGAATAAGTCACCTGAAAAATGGGGCTTTAGTGACCAGCCTTTAACTGATTTTAATTTACTGGCTTTCTTTATAGATATTGTATGCTCTCTACAGCTTCCTGAGGATGGGAAGTGGAGAGGGAGGTGCTGATCTCTTCTCCCTGGTATCCAGTGATAGGACGCGTGGTATTCTATTCTATTCTATTCTATTCTATTCTATTCTATTCTATTCTATTCTATTCTATTCTATTCCATTTCTGTAATTCTTTCCCACCCTGCAAAGCTGCAGAAGCCCATATATGCAAAAAATCAAGGTTGTTCTTGGCTTGTAAATCATGTGGTTTACTGTGTCAAGTAACTGCAGGAGAACCTTTGCATGGAAATCAGGTGGATAAGAGTATCACTTCGCAATCTGTGAGATCTTTTCACCATGGGGATGACTTGACTTAAGGTGAAAGACAAGGATGTAAGACAATTTTTACTTCCCCACCTGGGCTGTTGCAGTCCTGGTGTGCTGTCCCACAGGGCACGCTGCCTTCTCCTGCTTGGCTTTGAGAGGCAGAAATGGTTCAAGCAAGTGACCACCTAATACTGGTTCTGTCAGTCTGAACATTGAATTAATTACTGGTAACTAAAGCACTGTTTCACAATACTGTTTGCAAAGCCTGTCACGTGAAAGGTGTTGACTGGTTAAAATCCATGCAGGGTGTCATAACCAGTTGGGAACTTTATGACACAGTAATGCTTTTTTCTTGTGGAAATCAAAGCAATTTTAGAGGGAGGTAAGATTGGCAAACGTGTACGCAGTGAAATTTGTGACCATCCCAGACAGATGAAAGCCCTGTTATGCATGCAGTATAGAATTTCTTTATTCCCACATAAATTATCTATGCAATAACTGCTTTCCAGGATACCTCACAGACCGGACTGCTGGATTTGAGAAAAATAGCTATAGAAATAGAGCAAAATCCTTTGAAAAAAGTGGGTTTAAAATATAATATGATTAGGTAGTTAACGATGCCCCCTGTTAATGAAGACAGACAGCAGACTTGGGAAAAGCATACATAATATAACTTTTCTTGAATGTTTTTTGGCAAACAAACAGCTTATTTTCCAGTTGCACCTAGGAGACCAGGAAACTGGGTCAGCAGCAAACACATGCATTTGCTCTGCACACATAGAGCACTACACCACCAGGCTGGTGTTGTTTGGATTCATTATTCATTTATTCACCTTATGAAAATTCTTCAAATTCAATAGTTTTTAAAAGGTAGTTTTTCCATGTTTGAGATTACTTCATTTAAAAATAAACTAATTGTGGTGAAAAAATAATTGAAAGTTCAACAGCAAGACAAAACATTTTATTATGATGAAAATGAAATGTTTTTATTGAGCTAAGGCTAATGAACTGAAAAAAAACTTTCTTGTTTTTGAGTCCTTGAGAGTTCAACTTTTTGTTCTGATTTGGTGTAGGAGCATCTCTTGAAATCTCAAAATACTCCCAGCATGAGAAGGCTACTTCCCATGAAACTGTCCCAGGAGATGAATGACTCTAGACCAGTCTTCTCAGGAATGAGACAATAGCTGGCAGCTCCACCCCATTAGTATAGCATAAATGTTTCCCATGCAGCCAAGACACTGACTTCTGCCTGCTGCTAGGCTCACTTTGTTTGTGTGTGCTTTTTTTCATATGATTACATTGAAAAAAGCTGTCTACCAAAACAAAGCAGTCCAGTCCAGTGCACACGTGGTTAAGAACAGAGGACAGAAAAGGTCAGTCTCACACTCCCAATCTGTGCATTGCATGGTCGATTTGAAGGTTGGGGGGGGTGGGGGTGGTGGTGGATTACCGTACTCTAGGCACCTAACTTTTCGATAATTAATCCAAACTACTTCTTGAGGCTTTCTTGGTTGAAAATGTAGAGAGACAAGTGCCTCCTGAGGGAGGTTAGGAACACTTCCCTCAGGCATTTACCTGAGGATAGCTTGAATTGCCCATTTGGAAGTGCCAGTCTCCTCACAAACAAGACAGCTTGCCATGGCACTGTTTAAAAGATTATCTTCTGCTGGGCATCTCCATAATGGAAAACGCAGTGAAGGCCTAATTCTTTAATTGGAGATACCGCTACAAAACAACAGCAGTCCAGCATAGCGCTAGTGATTCATGGGAGGATTCAGTGCCTTCTCCAGAACTGGGTGATGAAGAACCATTCTCGGACACGGGAAGTTCATTTTCATGCATCACTACGGACATTTATTCACTACCAAACTACAACCAATTTGAAATAATGAGCTAGAGGTCATGGACTTTCTGTTTTAGTCTGTTACTGATTCCTGGAGCTTTTTTTTTCTTTTTCCTGGAGACTTGTTTTTATTTCTGTATATGTAGCTTCTGTAGCCTTATTCAGTAGGTGGGGAGAGAATTGTTGTTCTTCCCATGTTTGCAAGGATGGGCTACATTAAGGACATTCCTTCTTTATTTTTAACTTTCCATCAGCCAAACAGCGGACAGATCAAAGCCAGTTTATAACCATGCTGGACAGTTCTCCATGGCAATTGCTGCTCAGAGGCCTGAATTGCTATGAAAAGAACACCCTTTGATCTCTCCAGCCCTTCCCACATATAACAGCTCCTGCTCTGTTCGAAGCAAAGAGCCAGGCTCCCCATCATGGATTAACTAAAGATTTTTGATAGAAAAACCTCTACAAAGAGCTTGAGGGGCCTGGCAGGAGGGAAGAAGCTATATGAAATACAAGAATGGATTAAACAGAGGGTGAAGTTGCTAAAAACCACCTCCAAACTATGTAATCAGTGACCTGGACTCAAAATGTTTTTGTGCAGGACTCTTGCAGTCCTGCTGCTGCTGTTGTTATTATTTTTGGCCTGAGAGAAATATCTTTCTGAGTCTATTTCACCTTGATGGATTATGATGCCATTTTAAATGTCAATTGATAATAATTGTGCCATTAAAAAAACATAATAAATGTTATCAGTTTAAACCTACAGTGTCCCTTTTATTAATATTTCTAATTTATGAGCTTGTTGAGAAATCTATGGGGACAACAGGGCTAATAAATCTGAGGTTAAAAGGACTCCAGAAGGCAGGCTGCATGGGCTTTCCACTAGATCATTGCCAGCTGTTGAACTTTGAGAAGATCAGAGCAGCTCAGCTGTCACTGGGGAGATTGTCAGAGTCCAGTAAGGCATAAAGGATGAAAGACAACCTACAAGGACATGAGGCTCCAGAGGTGATGTGGGCAATGTGCAGCTGCACCGTCACTGGCAACTGACGGTGCACCTATGCACTGGTGCCTCTGACTGCCTGAGCTCATAGACTTGCTCTGAACAGCTGACTGAGCACAAGCCCTCGGAGATGAGGTGTTGTGAGCTGCAGCATCCATGCTGTGCATAAACATTGGACAGCTCTGTCTCACATACAAAATGAGTCACATACAAAAGTGGGAGCTTAAAGGAGATGTTTCAGAGGTGTCGGGTGGAATGTCGTCCCGTTACCGTCTTTATCCAGAGGAAGAGACCAGTGGGGCAGGAGCGGTCATGCTTCCTGACTGACAGCATAAATACAATTCTTCTTCCTCTTTGAGACAGGCAATATAGGACAAAAAACTCCCAAGTATTGATCCCAAGTTGATTTCGAGTCCACACATCCACGATTTTTCACTTTCTGAAAGCACACCATATTTTAAAAACCTCACAGGCTTTGTGGACCTCCAGATTTGCCTGGCACAGGCAGGACGAGTTGAGAAAATCAACACAGCATGATTTTGTTCTAGATAGCTGCCTTCTGGTGTAAAGAGTTGCCTTCAGAGCTCAGCAACCCCAGGGGAAGATGTGTTTCCTGCCTCAAGGAATTTATAGACTAAATTAGACAGGTAGCACAATAATTGTAACAAATGAGAGTCATCTGCATTTCCAGGTCAAACAGAAATGTAAAAATACCCCAAACTACCCTACAAAAGCCATCATATTAGAACTTGGCAGAAAAATAATTTATTCATTCTTTGGTAATTTAAAAGTAAATAATTTCCTGTTTTGAACATAAATAATTTGTTACATTTCAGCAACTCAATCATTTGAAAAAGGGGGTCAGCTGAACTATTTTAATTTGCAAAATGTTCATTTGCATTTCAAGCTTCTCTTTTTTGCCACTCATCTTCATTTTAACATAATACAAAGCAAAGAAATTCCAAACTAGCAGTCATTCCAAAGAAAGTATTTCATTTTTTTAGTTAATGAAATAGTATTTATCACTATTTTTCCATTTTTGTATTTAAAAAATATTAAAATGTTCAAGTCTTTTGGTATTACTTAAACATTTTGATACCAAACTGCATTTTTTCTGAAGAAACTTTTGTATGCAAAACATGGGATTTATGCATCATTACACTGCTGCTTCCTAATCCCCTTTCAAGAGTTGTCACTTATTCATCCTATTTCGTACTTTAGTGCTTGTTGTGTTTTTCTATATAGAAGAACAAAAATATATTTCTCAGTTGGCACTGCCTTCAGTTTTAATAAAAAGAACAATACAATAAGACAGAACAAAAATAAAGCCTTCACAAGGAAGCTTTCAAGTTGTAAATTTGCATGTGTGCATCTCATTTAAACGCACACAGAAAATCAACTTGTCCCTGTGAGCAGCAGGGAGGTTTAAAGTTGCTGAAGACAGAACAGTTATACAAACATGCATGGTTTGATTTTGTGACATGGGACTACAGTGTTGTCTCAGCAGGTGCCTACCCAGAGAGAGTTGGTGGTGGTGGAGACAGGCAGCGTATACTCTCTGAATACGGAGATACTCTGGTTTCATTTGGTACATGTTGTCAATGTGATCATTGAATAAAGGTATTTCACTGAGATGAAAACTTGGAGTGTGCCTGTCTCAGCTCTCTTTTCTTCATAAAATTTTTAACACGGAGGCACATGTATTTCTTTGGGAGCTGGTGTGAGCATTCATAGAGACATAACTGCCAGAAGGCTATGTTTCTTCCTTTCAAAACGGTGTGTATTTAACTCAGCAAAAATGTAACTGGAGCAGAGAGGAGTAGGAGGTGTATTTTTTGCCCTGAGAGTCTCTAGGCTAATTTACGCAGCCAGTGACCTCCAAAGATATGAGTCCTCTCATAAGGAGTGTTGGGACCTATCAGACTTTCCCGTGAAATCCTCCTCCTCCTCCCCCTGCAGCAAGAAATTAGCCCCTTGAACACAAAGAGGCTTTAATAACAAACCAAAGCCAAAGCTTTCCACAGCAGAGGAAAACGTGTCCTTTCTTGGGCTTCACTTGGCAACTGAAGCAGACAAATCCATGGGCTTTACTCCTGCACCTACATAGAGCCTTTGGAAAAATGGACAGCAGAGGAGGCTTAGAAACCAGAGGCTCCTGGTCCCTAGAGCTGGTTGCCCTGTGCCTGAAAGCTTTCAGATAAACGGTAGTACAGTAAACATCAGAGAGTCCAGACACTGTCATATATGCTAAATACACTGAAGGCTGGGTCAAGGACATTCAGCTCATGACAGCTGGGAACTGAGTAAGATTTGAAGCCATTGCTCTGTAGGAAGCCAGTAAAAGCAGGAAGAACAGCCCCTTTT